>NW_024401171.1:0-107636 GCF_905171765.1 Bufo bufo
TAGTCTATTGCCTTCATTAGTGCTCTGCATTGGGGACCATCGGCCTGTACTGCGAACCCTTTTCAGGTTATCGCTTCTCGGCCTTTTGGCTAAGATCAAGTGTAGTATCTGTTCTTATCAGTTTAATATCTGATACGTCCCCTATCTGGGGACCATATATTAAATGGATTTTTCGAACAGGGAGATGGAAAAAGAGCTTGCTCTGTCCACTCCACGCATTGACCTGGTATTGCAGTACCTCCAGGACCGGTGCACCCCTTCTAATCCAGTATGAAAAAACAGAATGAAATTGAAATGGATTGCAAGCATCATCCTTCCAGCCAAGCAAGTGGAAAGTTGTGTGTGTCGTGCCTCCTTCAGCTTCTCCTCTGTCTGCCCAGTCAGTGCAGTGTTGCTTTTTGCATATAATACCTGCATCTAGTCTGTCAATCTCCTAATTGCATCAGCTGTCGGTTGTTTCCAGCACCAAGCAACCCATTCAGCCCCAGTGTCGTCACACACACCCTGGATCCAATTAAGACTGATGATTGGTTAATTGGCTTATCACCTGAATGAATTGTTTGGACCTCCCCTCCTCCACGTTTGATTTGGGCCTGTTGTGCACACCTCGGAGGGTTGCTGAGTCGTCTCTGGCAGGCAATTGACCCTTTTTTGTATCAAGTTGGCTGGATGTAACCATTTAGCTTTTGCAGTGCTTCAATAAATGAGTAAAGTTTGCCTGTGTCTCCCTCTTGTGGATCTTTTGAACTGGATTACTTAGTGGCTAAAAAGTAGCCCAGCACTTCCTATGCAGCTGGACCTACCTTGTCTGTTCAATGGACGGAACACTGCGCGTGTCACAAGAGCCTTGTCAGGTCAAGAGGTCAAAGAGGTCAAGTAAGGTCAGCTATTGGATGACATCACAAGGGCCCTGATGGAACACTCAACAATGGTGCCGTGACATCACAATCAACAATGGTTATCCTTTTTTTTTTTTTTTTTTTTTTCCTTTCACTCACTACTATTCCTATCATGCTTTCTGCTTGGCGTGCTTTGGCACCGCACCAGGAATTTCGTGCGAAGAAAAGGCGTGTCCAAAAGTCGCGTGTGGGCGGAGCTATGCAGATAGCAAACACGAAAAGAAGCATGCTGGTGTGACTTCTGTGCGTAGGACGCGCGTGAACGTTTTCCCCGGTTTGTGAGAGAAAGAAGCCTCCCGGACTGTGTATTGGGCTGGGGACAGTAGTCTATTGCCTTCATTAGTGCTCTGCATTGGGGACCATCGGCCTGTACTGCGAACCCTTTTCAGGTTATCGCTTCTCGGCCTTTTGGCTAAGATCAAGTGTAGTATCTGTTCTTATCAGTTTAATATCTGATACGTCCCCTATCTGGGGACCATATATTAAATGGATTTTTCGAACAGGGAGATGGAAAAAGAGCTTGCTCTGTCCACTCCACGCATTGACCTGGTATTGCAGTACCTCCAGGACCGGTGCACCCCTTCTAATCCAGTATGAAAAAACAGAATGAAATTGAAATGGATTGCAAGCATCATCCTTCCAGCCAAGCAAGTGGAAAGTTGTGTGTGTCGTGCCTCCTTCAGCTTCTCCTCTGTCTGCCCAGTCAGTGCAGTGTTGCTTTTTGCATATAATACCTGCATCTAGTCTGTCAATCTCCTAATTGCATCAGCTGTCGGTTGTTTCCAGCACCAAGCAACCCATTCAGCCCCAGTGTCGTCACACACACCCTGGATCCAATTAAGACTGATGATTGGTTAATTGGCTTATCACCTGAATGAATTGTTTGGACCTCCCCTCCTCCACGTTTGATTTGGGCCTGTTGTGCACACCTCGGAGGGTTGCTGAGTCGTCTCTGGCAGGCAATTGACCCTTTTTTGTATCAAGTTGGCTGGATGTAACCATTTAGCTTTTGCAGTGCTTCAATAAATGAGTAAAGTTTGCCTGTGTCTCCCTCTTGTGGATCTTTTGAACTGGATTACTTAGTGGCTAAAAAGTAGCCCAGCACTTCCTATGCAGCTGGACCTACCTTGTCTGTTCAATGGACGGAACACTGCGCGTGTCACAAGAGCCTTGTCAGGTCAAGAGGTCAAAGAGGTCAAGTAAGGTCAGCTATTGGATGACATCACAAGGGCCCTGATGGAACACTCAACAATGGTGCCGTGACATCACAATCAACAATGGTTATCCTTTTTTTTTTTTTTTTTTTTCCTTTCACTCACTACTATTCCTATCATGCTTTCTGCTTGGCGTGCTTTGGCACCGCACCAGGAATTTCGTGCGAAGAAAAGGCGTGTCCAAAAGTCGCGTGTGGGCGGAGCTATGCAGATAGCAAACACGAAAAGAAGCATGCTGGTGTGACTTCTGTGCGTAGGACGCGCGTGAACGTTTTCCCCGGTTTGTGAGAGAAAGAAGCCTCCCGGACTGTGTATTGGGCTGGGGACAGTAGTCTATTGCCTTCATTAGTGCTCTGCATTGGGGACCATCGGCCTGTACTGCGAACCCTTTTCAGGTTATCGCTTCTCGGCCTTTTGGCTAAGATCAAGTGTAGTATCTGTTCTTATCAGTTTAATATCTGATACGTCCCCTATCTGGGGACCATATATTAAATGGATTTTTCGAACAGGGAGATGGAAAAAGAGCTTGCTCTGTCCACTCCACGCATTGACCTGGTATTGCAGTACCTCCAGGACCGGTGCACCCCTTCTAATCCAGTATGAAAAAACAGAATGAAATTGAAATGGATTGCAAGCATCATCCTTCCAGCCAAGCAAGTGGAAAGTTGTGTGTGTCGTGCCTCCTTCAGCTTCTCCTCTGTCTGCCCAGTCAGTGCAGTGTTGCTTTTTGCATATAATACCTGCATCTAGTCTGTCAATCTCCTAATTGCATCAGCTGTCGGTTGTTTCCAGCACCAAGCAACCCATTCAGCCCCAGTGTCGTCACACACACCCTGGATCCAATTAAGACTGATGATTGGTTAATTGGCTTATCACCTGAATGAATTGTTTGGACCTCCCCTCCTCCACGTTTGATTTGGGCCTGTTGTGCACACCTCGGAGGGTTGCTGAGTCGTCTCTGGCAGGCAATTGACCCTTTTTTGTATCAAGTTGGCTGGATGTAACCATTTAGCTTTTGCAGTGCTTCAATAAATGAGTAAAGTTTGCCTGTGTCTCCCTCTTGTGGATCTTTTGAACTGGATTACTTAGTGGCTAAAAAGTAGCCCAGCACTTCCTATGCAGCTGGACCTACCTTGTCTGTTCAATGGACGGAACACTGCGCGTGTCACAAGAGCCTTGTCAGGTCAAGAGGTCAAAGAGGTCAAGTAAGGTCAGCTATTGGATGACATCACAAGGGCCCTGATGGAACACTCAACAATGGTGCCGTGACATCACAATCAACAATGGTTATCCTTTTTTTTTTTTTTTTTTTTTCCTTTCACTCACTACTATTCCTATCATGCTTTCTGCTTGGCGTGCTTTGGCACCGCACCAGGAATTTCGTGCGAAGAAAAGGCGTGTCCAAAAGTCGCGTGTGGGCGGAGCTATGCAGATAGCAAACACGAAAAGAAGCATGCTGGTGTGACTTCTGTGCGTAGGACGCGCGTGAACGTTTTCCCCGGTTTGTGAGAGAAAGAAGCCTCCCGGACTGTGTATTGGGCTGGGGACAGTAGTCTATTGCCTTCATTAGTGCTCTGCATTGGGGACCATCGGCCTGTACTGCGAACCCTTTTCAGGTTATCGCTTCTCGGCCTTTTGGCTAAGATCAAGTGTAGTATCTGTTCTTATCAGTTTAATATCTGATACGTCCCCTATCTGGGGACCATATATTAAATGGATTTTTCGAACAGGGAGATGGAAAAAGAGCTTGCTCTGTCCACTCCACGCATTGACCTGGTATTGCAGTACCTCCAGGACCGGTGCACCCCTTCTAATCCAGTATGAAAAAACAGAATGAAATTGAAATGGATTGCAAGCATCATCCTTCCAGCCAAGCAAGTGGAAAGTTGTGTGTGTCGTGCCTCCTTCAGCTTCTCCTCTGTCTGCCCAGTCAGTGCAGTGTTGCTTTTTGCATATAATACCTGCATCTAGTCTGTCAATCTCCTAATTGCATCAGCTGTCGGTTGTTTCCAGCACCAAGCAACCCATTCAGCCCCAGTGTCGTCACACACACCCTGGATCCAATTAAGACTGATGATTGGTTAATTGGCTTATCACCTGAATGAATTGTTTGGACCTCCCCTCCTCCACGTTTGATTTGGGCCTGTTGTGCACACCTCGGAGGGTTGCTGAGTCGTCTCTGGCAGGCAATTGACCCTTTTTTGTATCAAGTTGGCTGGATGTAACCATTTAGCTTTTGCAGTGCTTCAATAAATGAGTAAAGTTTGCCTGTGTCTCCCTCTTGTGGATCTTTTGAACTGGATTACTTAGTGGCTAAAAAGTAGCCCAGCACTTCCTATGCAGCTGGACCTACCTTGTCTGTTCAATGGACGGAACACTGCGCGTGTCACAAGAGCCTTGTCAGGTCAAGAGGTCAAAGAGGTCAAGTAAGGTCAGCTATTGGATGACATCACAAGGGCCCTGATGGAACACTCAACAATGGTGCCGTGACATCACAATCAACAATGGTTATCCTTTTTTTTTTTTTTTTTTTTTTCCTTTCACTCACTACTATTCCTATCATGCTTTCTGCTTGGCGTGCTTTGGCACCGCACCAGGAATTTCGTGCGAAGAAAAGGCGTGTCCAAAAGTCGCGTGTGGGCGGAGCTATGCAGATAGCAAACACGAAAAGAAGCATGCTGGTGTGACTTCTGTGCGTAGGACGCGCGTGAACGTTTTCCCCGGTTTGTGAGAGAAAGAAGCCTCCCGGACTGTGTATTGGGCTGGGGACAGTAGTCTATTGCCTTCATTAGTGCTCTGCATTGGGGACCATCGGCCTGTACTGCGAACCCTTTTCAGGTTATCGCTTCTCGGCCTTTTGGCTAAGATCAAGTGTAGTATCTGTTCTTATCAGTTTAATATCTGATACGTCCCCTATCTGGGGACCATATATTAAATGGATTTTTCGAACAGGGAGATGGAAAAAGAGCTTGCTCTGTCCACTCCACGCATTGACCTGGTATTGCAGTACCTCCAGGACCGGTGCACCCCTTCTAATCCAGTATGAAAAAACAGAATGAAATTGAAATGGATTGCAAGCATCATCCTTCCAGCCAAGCAAGTGGAAAGTTGTGTGTGTCGTGCCTCCTTCAGCTTCTCCTCTGTCTGCCCAGTCAGTGCAGTGTTGCTTTTTGCATATAATACCTGCATCTAGTCTGTCAATCTCCTAATTGCATCAGCTGTCGGTTGTTTCCAGCACCAAGCAACCCATTCAGCCCCAGTGTCGTCACACACACCCTGGATCCAATTAAGACTGATGATTGGTTAATTGGCTTATCACCTGAATGAATTGTTTGGACCTCCCCTCCTCCACGTTTGATTTGGGCCTGTTGTGCACACCTCGGAGGGTTGCTGAGTCGTCTCTGGCAGGCAATTGACCCTTTTTTGTATCAAGTTGGCTGGATGTAACCATTTAGCTTTTGCAGTGCTTCAATAAATGAGTAAAGTTTGCCTGTGTCTCCCTCTTGTGGATCTTTTGAACTGGATTACTTAGTGGCTAAAAAGTAGCCCAGCACTTCCTATGCAGCTGGACCTACCTTGTCTGTTCAATGGACGGAACACTGCGCGTGTCACAAGAGCCTTGTCAGGTCAAGAGGTCAAAGAGGTCAAGTAAGGTCAGCTATTGGATGACATCACAAGGGCCCTGATGGAACACTCAACAATGGTGCCGTGACATCACAATCAACAATGGTTATCCTTTTTTTTTTTTTTTTTTTTTCCTTTCACTCACTACTATTCCTATCATGCTTTCTGCTTGGCGTGCTTTGGCACCGCACCAGGAATTTCGTGCGAAGAAAAGGCGTGTCCAAAAGTCGCGTGTGGGCGGAGCTATGCAGATAGCAAACACGAAAAGAAGCATGCTGGTGTGACTTCTGTGCGTAGGACGCGCGTGAACGTTTTCCCCGGTTTGTGAGAGAAAGAAGCCTCCCGGACTGTGTATTGGGCTGGGGACAGTAGTCTATTGCCTTCATTAGTGCTCTGCATTGGGGACCATCGGCCTGTACTGCGAACCCTTTTCAGGTTATCGCTTCTCGGCCTTTTGGCTAAGATCAAGTGTAGTATCTGTTCTTATCAGTTTAATATCTGATACGTCCCCTATCTGGGGACCATATATTAAATGGATTTTTCGAACAGGGAGATGGAAAAAGAGCTTGCTCTGTCCACTCCACGCATTGACCTGGTATTGCAGTACCTCCAGGACCGGTGCACCCCTTCTAATCCAGTATGAAAAAACAGAATGAAATTGAAATGGATTGCAAGCATCATCCTTCCAGCCAAGCAAGTGGAAAGTTGTGTGTGTCGTGCCTCCTTCAGCTTCTCCTCTGTCTGCCCAGTCAGTGCAGTGTTGCTTTTTGCATATAATACCTGCATCTAGTCTGTCAATCTCCTAATTGCATCAGCTGTCGGTTGTTTCCAGCACCAAGCAACCCATTCAGCCCCAGTGTCGTCACACACACCCTGGATCCAATTAAGACTGATGATTGGTTAATTGGCTTATCACCTGAATGAATTGTTTGGACCTCCCCTCCTCCACGTTTGATTTGGGCCTGTTGTGCACACCTCGGAGGGTTGCTGAGTCGTCTCTGGCAGGCAATTGACCCTTTTTTGTATCAAGTTGGCTGGATGTAACCATTTAGCTTTTGCAGTGCTTCAATAAATGAGTAAAGTTTGCCTGTGTCTCCCTCTTGTGGATCTTTTGAACTGGATTACTTAGTGGCTAAAAAGTAGCCCAGCACTTCCTATGCAGCTGGACCTACCTTGTCTGTTCAATGGACGGAACACTGCGCGTGTCACAAGAGCCTTGTCAGGTCAAGAGGTCAAAGAGGTCAAGTAAGGTCAGCTATTGGATGACATCACAAGGGCCCTGATGGAACACTCAACAATGGTGCCGTGACATCACAATCAACAATGGTTATCCTTTTTTTTTTTTTTTTTTTTTCCTTTCACTCACTACTATTCCTATCATGCTTTCTGCTTGGCGTGCTTTGGCACCGCACCAGGAATTTCGTGCGAAGAAAAGGCGTGTCCAAAAGTCGCGTGTGGGCGGAGCTATGCAGATAGCAAACACGAAAAGAAGCATGCTGGTGTGACTTCTGTGCGTAGGACGCGCGTGAACGTTTTCCCCGGTTTGTGAGAGAAAGAAGCCTCCCGGACTGTGTATTGGGCTGGGGACAGTAGTCTATTGCCTTCATTAGTGCTCTGCATTGGGGACCATCGGCCTGTACTGCGAACCCTTTTCAGGTTATCGCTTCTCGGCCTTTTGGCTAAGATCAAGTGTAGTATCTGTTCTTATCAGTTTAATATCTGATACGTCCCCTATCTGGGGACCATATATTAAATGGATTTTTCGAACAGGGAGATGGAAAAAGAGCTTGCTCTGTCCACTCCACGCATTGACCTGGTATTGCAGTACCTCCAGGACCGGTGCACCACTTCTAATCCAGTATGAAAAAACAGAATGAAATTGAAATGGATTGCAAGCATCATCCTTCCAGCCAAGCAAGTGGAAAGTTGTGTGTGTCGTGCCTCCTTCAGCTTCTCCTCTGTCTGCCCAGTCAGTGCAGTGTTGCTTTTTGCATATAATACCTGCATCTAGTCTGTCAATCTCCTAATTGCATCAGCTGTCGGTTGTTTCCAGCACCAAGCAACCAATTCAGCCCCAGTGTCGTCACACACACCCTGGATCCAATTAAGACTGATGATTGGTTAATTGGCTTATCACCTGAATGAATTGTTTGGACCTCCCCTCCTCCACGTTTGATTTGGGCCTGTTGTGCACACCTCGGAGGGTTGCTGAGTCGTCTCTGGCAGGCAATTGACCCTTTTTTGTATCAAGTTGGCTGGATGTAACCATTTAGCTTTTGCAGTGCTTCAATAAATGAGTAAAGTTTGCCTGTGTCTCCCTCTTGTGGATCTTTTGAACTGGATTACTTAGTGGCTAAAAAGTAGCCCAGCACTTCCTATGCAGCTGGACCTACCTTGTCTGTTCAATGGACGGAACACTGCGCGTGTCACAAGAGCCTTGTCAGGTCAAGAGGTCAAAGAGGTCAAGTAAGGTCAGCTATTGGATGACATCACAAGGGCCCTGATGGAACACTCAACAATGGTGCCGTGACATCACAATCAACAATGGTTATCCTTTTTTTTTTTTTTTTTTTTTCCTTTCACTCACTACTATTCCTATCATGCTTTCTGCTTGGCGTGCTTTGGCACCGCACCAGGAATTTCGTGCGAAGAAAAGGCGTGTCCAAAAGTCGCGTGTGGGCGGAGCTATGCAGATAGCAAACACGAAAAGAAGCATGCTGGTGTGACTTCTGTGCGTAGGACGCGCGTGAACGTTTTCCCCGGTTTGTGAGAGAAAGAAGCCTCCCGGACTGTGTATTGGGCTGGGGACAGTAGTCTATTGCCTTCATTAGTGCTCTGCATTGGGGACCATCGGCCTGTACTGCGAACCCTTTTCAGGTTATCGCTTCTCGGCCTTTTGGCTAAGATCAAGTGTAGTATCTGTTCTTATCAGTTTAATATCTGATACGTCCCCTATCTGGGGACCATATATTAAATGGATTTTTCGAACAGGGAGATGGAAAAAGAGCTTGCTCTGTCCACTCCACGCATTGACCTGGTATTGCAGTACCTCCAGGACCGGTGCACCCCTTCTAATCCAGTATGAAAAAACAGAATGAAATTGAAATGGATTGCAAGCATCATCCTTCCAGCCAAGCAAGTGGAAAGTTGTGTGTGTCGTGCCTCCTTCAGCTTCTCCTCTGTCTGCCCAGTCAGTGCAGTGTTGCTTTTTGCATATAATACCTGCATCTAGTCTGTCAATCTCCTAATTGCATCAGCTGTCGGTTGTTTCCAGCACCAAGCAACCCATTCAGCCCCAGTGTCGTCACACACACCCTGGATCCAATTAAGACTGATGATTGGTTAATTGGCTTATCACCTGAATGAATTGTTTGGACCTCCCCTCCTCCACGTTTGATTTGGGCCTGTTGTGCACACCTCGGAGGGTTGCTGAGTCGTCTCTGGCAGGCAATTGACCCTTTTTTGTATCAAGTTGGCTGGATGTAACCATTTAGCTTTTGCAGTGCTTCAATAAATGAGTAAAGTTTGCCTGTGTCTCCCTCTTGTGGATCTTTTGAACTGGATTACTTAGTGGCTAAAAAGTAGCCCAGCACTTCCTATGCAGCTGGACCTACCTTGTCTGTTCAATGGACGGAACACTGCGCGTGTCACAAGAGCCTTGTCAGGTCAAGAGGTCAAAGAGGTCAAGTAAGGTCAGCTATTGGATGACATCACAAGGGCCCTGATGGAACACTCAACAATGGTGCCGTGACATCACAATCAACAATGGTTATCCTTTTTTTTTTTTTTTTTTTTTCCTTTCACTCACTACTATTCCTATCATGCTTTCTGCTTGGCGTGCTTTGGCACCGCACCAGGAATTTCGTGCGAAGAAAAGGCGTGTCCAAAAGTCGCGTGTGGGCGGAGCTATGCAGATAGCAAACACGAAAAGAAGCATGCTGGTGTGACTTCTGTGCGTAGGACGCGCGTGAACGTTTTCCCCGGTTTGTGAGAGAAAGAAGCCTCCCGGACTGTGTATTGGGCTGGGGACAGTAGTCTATTGCCTTCATTAGTGCTCTGCATTGGGGACCATCGGCCTGTACTGCGAACCCTTTTCAGGTTATCGCTTCTCGGCCTTTTGGCTAAGATCAAGTGTAGTATCTGTTCTTATCAGTTTAATATCTGATACGTCCCCTATCTGGGGACCATATATTAAATGGATTTTTCGAACAGGGAGATGGAAAAAGAGCTTGCTCTGTCCACTCCACGCATTGACCTGGTATTGCAGTACCTCCAGGACCGGTGCACCCCTTCTAATCCAGTATGAAAAAACAGAATGAAATTGAAATGGATTGCAAGCATCATCCTTCCAGCCAAGCAAGTGGAAAGTTGTGTGTGTCGTGCCTCCTTCAGCTTCTCCTCTGTCTGCCCAGTCAGTGCAGTGTTGCTTTTTGCATATAATACCTGCATCTAGTCTGTCAATCTCCTAATTGCATCAGCTGTCGGTTGTTTCCAGCACCAAGCAACCCATTCAGCCCCAGTGTCGTCACACACACCCTGGATCCAATTAAGACTGATGATTGGTTAATTGGCTTATCACCTGAATGAATTGTTTGGACCTCCCCTCCTCCACGTTTGATTTGGGCCTGTTGTGCACACCTCGGAGGGTTGCTGAGTCGTCTCTGGCAGGCAATTGACCCTTTTTTGTATCAAGTTGGCTGGATGTAACCATTTAGCTTTTGCAGTGCTTCAATAAATGAGTAAAGTTTGCCTGTGTCTCCCTCTTGTGGATCTTTTGAACTGGATTACTTAGTGGCTAAAAAGTAGCCCAGCACTTCCTATGCAGCTGGACCTACCTTGTCTGTTCAATGGACGGAACACTGCGCGTGTCACAAGAGCCTTGTCAGGTCAAGAGGTCAAAGAGGTCAAGTAAGGTCAGCTATTGGATGACATCACAAGGGCCCTGATGGAACACTCAACAATGGTGCCGTGACATCACAATCAACAATGGTTATCCTTTTTTTTTTTTTTTTTTTTTTCCTTTCACTCACTACTATTCCTATCATGCTTTCTGCTTGGCGTGCTTTGGCACCGCACCAGGAATTTCGTGCGAAGAAAAGGCGTGTCCAAAAGTCGCGTGTGGGCGGAGCTATGCAGATAGCAAACACGAAAAGAAGCATGCTGGTGTGACTTCTGTGCGTAGGACGCGCGTGAACGTTTTCCCCGGTTTGTGAGAGAAAGAAGCCTCCCGGACTGTGTATTGGGCTGGGGACAGTAGTCTATTGCCTTCATTAGTGCTCTGCATTGGGGACCATCGGCCTGTACTGCGAACCCTTTTCAGGTTATCGCTTCTCGGCCTTTTGGCTAAGATCAAGTGTAGTATCTGTTCTTATCAGTTTAATATCTGATACGTCCCCTATCTGGGGACCATATATTAAATGGATTTTTCGAACAGGGAGATGGAAAAAGAGCTTGCTCTGTCCACTCCACGCATTGACCTGGTATTGCAGTACCTCCAGGACCGGTGCACCCCTTCTAATCCAGTATGAAAAAACAGAATGAAATTGAAATGGATTGCAAGCATCATCCTTCCAGCCAAGCAAGTGGAAAGTTGTGTGTGTCGTGCCTCCTTCAGCTTCTCCTCTGTCTGCCCAGTCAGTGCAGTGTTGCTTTTTGCATATAATACCTGCATCTAGTCTGTCAATCTCCTAATTGCATCAGCTGTCGGTTGTTTCCAGCACCAAGCAACCCATTCAGCCCCAGTGTCGTCACACACACCCTGGATCCAATTAAGACTGATGATTGGTTAATTGGCTTATCACCTGAATGAATTGTTTGGACCTCCCCTCCTCCACGTTTGATTTGGGCCTGTTGTGCACACCTCGGAGGGTTGCTGAGTCGTCTCTGGCAGGCAATTGACCCTTTTTTGTAT
Organism: Bufo bufo; assembly: GCF_905171765.1. Taxonomy (NCBI): domain Eukaryota; kingdom Metazoa; phylum Chordata; class Amphibia; order Anura; family Bufonidae; genus Bufo; species Bufo bufo. Next base: position 11,649 of record NW_024401171.1, read on the forward strand.
CAAGTTGGCTGGATGTAACCATTTAGCTTTTGCAGTGCTTCAATAAATGAGTAAAGTTTGCCTGTGTCTCCCTCTTGTGGATCTTTTGAACTGGATTACTTAGTGGCTAAAAAGTAGCCCAGCACTTCCTATGCAGCTGGACCTACCTTGTCTGTTCAATGGACGGAACACTGCGCGTGTCACAAGAGCCTTGTCAGGTCAAGAGGTCAAAGAGGTCAAGTAAGGTCAGCTATTGGATGACATCACAAGGGCCCTGATGGAACACTCAACAATGGTGCCGTGACATCACAATCAACAATGGTTATCCTTTTTTTTTTTTTTTTTTTTTCCTTTCACTCACTACTATTCCTATCATGCTTTCTGCTTGGCGTGCTTTGGCACCGCACCAGGAATTTCGTGCGAAGAAAAGGCGTGTCCAAAAGTCGCGTGTGGGCGGAGCTATGCAGATAGCAAACACGAAAAGAAGCATGCTGGTGTGACTTCTGTGCGTAGGACGCGCGTGAACGTTTTCCCCGGTTTGTGAGAGAAAGAAGCCTCCCGGACTGTGTATTGGGCTGGGGACAGTAGTCTATTGCCTTCATTAGTGCTCTGCATTGGGGACCATCGGCCTGTACTGCGAACCCTTTTCAGGTTATCGCTTCTCGGCCTTTTGGCTAAGATCAAGTGTAGTATCTGTTCTTATCAGTTTAATATCTGATACGTCCCCTATCTGGGGACCATATATTAAATGGATTTTTCGAACAGGGAGATGGAAAAAGAGCTTGCTCTGTCCACTCCACGCATTGACCTGGTATTGCAGTACCTCCAGGACCGGTGCACCCCTTCTAATCCAGTATGAAAAAACAGAATGAAATTGAAATGGATTGCAAGCATCATCCTTCCAGCCAAGCAAGTGGAAAGTTGTGTGTGTCGTGCCTCCTTCAGCTTCTCCTCTGTCTGCCCAGTCAGTGCAGTGTTGCTTTTTGCATATAATACCTGCATCTAGTCTGTCAATCTCCTAATTGCATCAGCTGTCGGTTGTTTCCAGCACCAAGCAACCCATTCAGCCCAGTGTCGTCACACACCCTGGATCCAATTAAGACTGATGATTGGTTAATTGGCTTATCACCTGAATGAATTGTTTGGACCTCCCCTCCTCCACGTTTGATTTGGGCCTGTTGTGCACACCTCGGAGGGTTGCTGAGTCGTCTCTGGCAGGCAATTGACCCTTTTTTGTATCAAGTTGGCTGGATGTAACCATTTAGCTTTTGCAGTGCTTCAATAAATGAGTAAAGTTTGCCTGTGTCTCCCTCTTGTGGATCTTTTGAACTGGATTACTTAGTGGCTAAAAAGTAGCCCAGCACTTCCTATGCAGCTGGACCTACCTTGTCTGTTCAATGGACGGAACACTGCGCGTGTCACAAGAGCCTTGTCAGGTCAAGAGGTCAAAGAGGTCAAGTAAGGTCAGCTATTGGATGACATCACAAGGGCCCTGATGGAACACTCAACAATGGTGCCGTGACATCACAATCAACAATGGTTATCCTTTTTTTTTTTTTTTTTTTTTTTTCCTTTCACTCACTACTATTCCTATCATGCTTTCTGCTTGGCGTGCTTTGGCACCGCACCAGGAATTTCGTGCGAAGAAAAGGCGTGTCCAAAAGTCGCGTGTGGGCGGAGCTATGCAGATAGCAAACACGAAAAGAAGCATGCTGGTGTGACTTCTGTGCGTAGGACGCGCGTGAACGTTTTCCCCGGTTTGTGAGAGAAAGAAGCCTCCCGGACTGTGTATTGGGCTGGGGACAGTAGTCTATTGCCTTCATTAGTGCTCTGCATTGGGGACCATCGGCCTGTACTGCGAACCCTTTTCAGGTTATCGCTTCTCGGCCTTTTGGCAAGATCATGGTCTTGTTGAGAGGGATCCGTACCAAGCTCTTGGCCCTGCAGCATCGCCACATGGCTTAAGCTGCTCGCTGCTATAAGGAGAAGGTGGGATAACCAAGAAGGCGATCAAGACGGAGAAAGATGGGCGTGAAAATCGATTACGCCGGGACCGGAGACTTCCGGGTCAGGAACGCGTTTGGAATTTGTGTCGAGGAAGCGAAGAAAGAAAAATTTACAGATGAACATCTTGTCAAAGAGGTACTGTTTAAAACTCTACATGTCAGTATGGCGGATATTTTGTGCTTACAAGATCGAATTGGTGGAAGGCGCACTCTTGTCCTTAACATCTATAGGAGCCTGTCATAATTTATATTTGTTTTTGGAGAGGAATAAGGACAATCCAGAACTAGATGGCTTGACGTTCACGGTGTTGTACAATAGAGACATTCACTTGGTCGTGTTTATGTACAACCCATACGTCGATACGGATGATATTTTTTTGTTCTATCTAAATACTGCGAAAAAGTCGTTTACGCCCATAAGGTTATGGGTAGCCATGGTTTGTGGACTGGCAAACACAAGTATTTTGTGCGTTTCCGCCCTGATCCTCTGAGCCCAGGGGGTATGAGTCATCCTCCCCAAAGTTTTGTTATTGGCAGAGATAGAGGCCTCATTTTCTTTCAAGACGCTCCAAGTTATTGCCGAAAATGCAAGTTGTATGGGCATGTACAAGAGAATTGTCAGCAAACCTCCTTCGTCTGCTCGAAGTGTCATAAAGATGGGCATATCGCAAAGGATTGTAAAAATGCAATTATCTGTAATCTCTGTGAAGAAGCGGGGCATACCTTTAAAGAGTGTCCTTCACGTGGCTATAGAGCTAAGCCAAAAAGAACGTATGCTGATGTTGCAAGGGCAAGGGCTGCAGGGCCATCTCGGATCCCAGATCAGCCGCCTCAAACTCCTGTGCAGTTATCCCAGAATGCAGTTCAGGCGTCTCAAATGGCAGTTCAATCACAGACTGATATACATCAGAGTGGAAGTGTGCAGCAAGCTACTCCTATTGTTTCCCCTGTGGGGAGTAGAGAAAATGTGGAGATGGACATTTCTCAGGTGGAGGAAGATTTTCCCCAAATATTTGGTCTTCAGTCGGATCTTCAGGGAGAAGGAGAGGTGGTCTCTCCCTTAGCTAAATCGCCAGTGCCCGGGTGGGATGAGATGGAGGACCCACAGGAGGATGAGAGAGGTGAACAAGGAGATTTTGTATCTACCAGTGACTTCATAACACCCACTACGAGATCAGCGGAGGAAACGCTGAGCTCAGTTGTAAAGAAACCCCGCTTATTACCGCCTCAGTACAGTGGAGTAGAACAGAGTCCGATAAGGCAGGAGGCGTATCCTGCTGCTTGCATTCCGGACAACAGTGCTTTTTTGGACGAGTCAAAGGCCAGGGACTTTTGCTCAGGAGGTCAACCTCCCGACGGAATCGGATAAGGAAGCAGTGGGGTACTGGTAACTATGTCAGAAATAAGATCTTGCAATGGGGGGAAAAGCTGAATTCATGTCTTATCCTGAATGTGAGGGTACTGAAATCAAGAGCTAGACGAACTGCAGTTTTTGATTATATCAAAAAACAAAATCCGGATATCGCATGTCTTCAAGAGTGCGGTATCTCAGAACCCGTCTGTGCTAATGAGTGGCCACATGGGAACTCAATTTGGTCAGGTTCTTGTATAAATAAGAATGATGGTGTGGGGATAGTTTTATGTCATAGAGATCTTGTTTTTGAAAGCTACACGGTGGTGGAGGTGGGGAGGTGCATTATGGCGATGATTAAGTACAAGGGGTGGCGGGTTAGGATTATTAACGTTTATTGTCCTACCGGGAAAAAAGAACGTCTAGAGTTACTAGACAAATTGAATTTTTTTCTGGTAGGTAGAGTGCCGACAATTTTATTGGGTGATTTCAATTGCACTATAGAAGGTGATAAGATGGATGTGACAGGGAATAGATTGCACAAAATTGTTTCTGATTTTTCTTTAACTGATTCTGCATTGATGTTAGGTAAACCACCACCTGCTACCTTTAAAGCAGATAGGGGTGATTTTTTTTCTAGGATTGATTTTGTTTTTCTTTCCAAAAATTTATTTTGTAGGAAAATGTCATACCTTGATGTTATTTTTTCTGATCACATGTGCTTGTCTGTTTGGGTGGAAGGAGATGAGGAGATTACATATGGTAGAGGTGTGTGGAAACTGAATATGGGTCTGTTAGAGGATGAGATGGTGATGAGAGTGTTTAAGTACCAGTATGAAGATGGAAATTGAGAAAGGATGATTTTGTGAATGTATTGTGTTGGTGGGATTGGATGAAATCAAGAATAAAACTTTTTTTCAAGAAATGGGGGTATAAGAGGGCGAGGAAGATGAGGAATGAATACAATGAATTAAATAGGAGAGCTGAGTGGTTGTGGAAATTGAGTGCAATGGGTGTAGATGTGAAGATTTGTTGGAAGTTGTTAAAAGGGAAAAGAAAGTGTTTATGGAGAGAAAGGGTAAAGAGATTATTTTTAGGGCGAAAGTTGATATGATTGAGAAGAATGAAAAATGTTCTAGGTTTTTTTTCAAAAAGGTGTGTGATAAAAAGGAAGATATGTTGGAAGTGGTTGATAGCAAGGGAGTGTGTGTTAGGGGTAAAAGTGTGATTGGGGCAGTGGAAGAGTTCTATGGAAATTTGTATGGTTTGAAGTGGATTGATAGGAATCTTATGATGGAGGTTATGAATGTTTTGGATGAAAAATTAAATGTAGAAAGTCAGAGTTTGGTGTGTGAGGATATTTCTACAGAAGAAATAAAGAAGATTGTGTGGAGTTGTAAAAAAAATAAAACACCGGGTAAGGATGGTATTCCGATTGAGTTGTATGTGAGAGCATGGGACTGGATGGGAAATGATTTTTTGGAGGTATGTAGGTATATGTGGGAAAATGGTGTAATAGGGGAGTCGATGAAAGAAGGCGTGGTAGTTCTGATATTTAAAAAGGGTGACAAAAATAAACTCGAGAATTGGAGACCAATAACTTTATTAAATGCTGATTATAAGGTATTTGGTAAATTGTTGGCTAATCGGATGCGTGGTGTGATTGATAAGGTTGTGAATGAAGATCAAGTTTGTGCTGTGCCTGGGAGAAGTATGAATGAAAATTTAGCTTCTATTGAGAGATTTGATTGGAGATTGCATGAGTAGAAAGCAGAAATGCATGTTACTAGCGATAGACTTTGAGAAAGCATTTGACAGAGTGGCACACTGTTTTATGTTTGCAGTTCTAGAGCGAATGGGTTTTCCAAAGAAGTTTGTGGACTGTGTGAAGAGTTTGTATAGTGGGGTGTCAAGTGAGTTTATGATAAATGGTTGGTTGAGTAAAAAGGTGAATGTATGGAGTGGTGTGAGACAAGGCTGCCCAATGTCTCCTGTGCTTTTCATTAGTGTGATTGAGGTATTAATGTGTTTAATAAGGAAGGATAAAGTTATGAGAGGTATGTTGATTCCGGGGAGTATGGGTAAATGTGTGAAAGTGTTAGGATACATGGATGACGTGGTGATTGTAAGTGATAACTATGGCTGCTATTAGGAGAGGAAGGTTATGGTTGGATATGTTTTGTGGTGCGTCTGCCTTTAAAATTAACTGGAATAAATGTGTGTTTAAATGTTTTGGGGATAGGAGTATTTGTCTGGAAGATGTTAAGAATGAGAATAATGAGGTGAAGGTGTTAGGTATTTTGTTTAATGATGATTTGAAAGGGAATGAGAGTTGGGATGAATGTGGGAGAAAGATTGAGAGGAAATTAAATTTCTGGAGGTTAAGAGATCTTTCACTCACAGGGAAAGTATTGATTATAAAAGCTGTTATTTTGCCAATTATCCTTTTTGTAGCAGGAGTATACCCTGCATGTTCAAAAAAAGTTGCGAAAGTTGAGAAACTGGTGTTTACGTTTCTTTGGGGAGGACGTATGGAGAAGCTGAAAAGAGAGTATGTGTATAAAAGAAGTGTGAATGGTGGTTTGGATTTCCCTAAGTTTGAAATTTTTCTTGGTTTGAATTATATTAAAAGTTTTGTGGTGTTGGTGGAGAAACAGAATAAGAGTGCATATATGGTAAGATACATGGCTGGATGGATGATGTATGGGTTGAAGTGGTGTGAAAGAGATGCTAGAGTGCCTGTGTCGTTTAAATGTCCAGTGTGGTATGAAGTGGTTGAAAGGTTTATTAGGAAATTTGATTTATTGGCTGTGAGAATGGAAGTGTTTAAAGATAAGAAAAAGGTGATGGCTAAATTTAGAGAAAATGAGGTTGCATGTGATATTGTAGGGTTAAGGTCGGATGTTGCATCAGTAGTGTGGAAGAAATGTTCAATAGTAGGCATATCAAATAGACAGAAAGATATTGTGTGGATGGGGTTGCAAAACATATTGCCTGTGCGTGAAGTCCAGAAAAAAAGGGATTTAATTAGGTCAGAAGTTTGTCCAAGAGATGGGTGCGGGGGATGTGAGTCTGTAAGACATTTATTTTGGGATTGTGGGTATGCAAATGATGTATGGAAAAGAGTGGGAGGTTTAGTTAAAGAGTTGACGGGTGTTGCGTATATGGACTGGAAAGTGGCGATGTTTGGTATTGGTGCGCGTGGTAGGATGAATACAAGGATTTTGTGGTATATAATGGTATGTGTTATGGAGAGTCTGTGGGATGTGAGGAATTTATTAGTGTTCAAGAAAGAAGTAGTGCCTGAGTGTGACTGTGTTAAGTTAGTTCTGTCTAGACTTTATGTAATTCATTTATGGGATAGACAGTATGGTGGAGGTATAGATTCAGAGGGAGTATGGAAGTTTAAAAAATGGAGATCGTTGATCAAGTATTGAATTAAGTTATGATGTATTGTGTTTGTTGTCTTTTGATGATGTGTTTTTTTTTCTTCTGTATATATGAATTTTGACTTTATTTGAAAATAAATAAAAAAAAAAAAAAAAAAAAAAAAAATCTGTTCTTATCAGTTTAATATCTGATACGTCCCCTATCTGGGGACCATATATTAAATGGATTTTTCGAACAGGGAGATGGAAAAAGAGCTTGCTCTGTCCACTCCACGCATTGACCTGGTATTGCAGTACCTCCAGGACCGGTGCACCCCTTCTAATCCAGTATGAAAAAACAGAATGAAATTGAAATGGATTGCAAGCATCATCCTTCCAGCCAAGCAAGTGGAAAGTTGTGTGTGTCGTGCCTCCTTCAGCTTCTCCTCTGTCTGCCCAGTCAGTGCAGTGTTGCTTTTTGCATATAATACCTGCATCTAGTCTGTCAATCTCCTAATTGCATCAGCTGTCGGTTGTTTCCAGCACCAAGCAACCCATTCAGCCCAGGTCGTCACACACACCCTGGATCCAATTAGACTGATGATTGGTTAATTGGCTTATCACCTGAATGAATTGTTTGGACCTCCCCTCCTCCACGTTTGATTTGGGCCTGTTGTGCACACCTCGGAGGGTTGCTGAGTCGTCTCTGGCAGGCAATTGACCCTTTTTTGTATCAAGTTGGCTGGATGTAACCATTTAGCTTTTGCAGTGCTTCAATAAATGAGTAAAGTTTGCCTGTGTCTCCCTCTTGTGGATCTTTTGAACTGGATTACTTAGTGGCTAAAAAGTAGCCCAGCACTTCCTATGCAGCTGGACCTACCTTGTCTGTTCAATGGACGGAACACTGCGCGTGTCACAAGAGCCTTGTCAGGTCAAGAGGTCAAAGAGGTCAAGTAAGGTCAGCTATTGGATGACATCACAAGGGCCCTGATGGAACACTCAACAATGGTGCCGTGACATCACAATCAACAATGGTTATCCTTTTTTTTTTTTTTTTTTTTTTCCTTTCACTCACTACTATTCCTATCATGCTTTCTGCTTGGCGTGCTTTGGCACCGCACCAGGAATTTCGTGCGAAGAAAAGGCGTGTCCAAAAGTCGCGTGTGGGCGGAGCTATGCAGATAGCAAACACGAAAAGAAGCATGCTGGTGTGACTTCTGTGCGTAGGACGCGCGTGAACGTTTTCCCCGGTTTGTGAGAGAAAGAAGCCTCCCGGACTGTGTATTGGGCTGGGGACAGTAGTCTATTGCCTTCATTAGTGCTCTGCATTGGGGACCATCGGCCTGTACTGCGAACCCTTTTCAGGTTATCGCTTCTCGGCCTTTTGGCTCGATCAAGTGTAGTAATACAGGAGATCGACCAAGAGGTGCTATCGGTACCCTAGCCCTCGGCCTGGGGGGATCGCCCAGGTTCATAGCCTGGGCTTAACCCCCCTGCTGCTATAGGGGGAAGGATTAGCCCGGTAGCAACGAGCGGAGGATCGTCTGGGTGAAAGCCCATTCCAGAAAACAAGATGGTGTATGCGGCCACCGTGCGCTATGCCGAGCGAGGAGAGCAGTTCATCAAAAATTCCATCCGTATTGACATCGAAGAAGATGAAGAAGTGAGGAGAAAGTTCCAGCTGGCTTACTTTGTGCGACATGTTTTAATCGGAATCCTGAAGGTGAAAAAGGAGAAGATCTTGGCGCTGCAGGACTCCTATGGGCGATATACCCTAACAATGGATAACGAGTTTGAATGCTACAACATCTACGAGCAGATAAAGAAAAATCTCTCTCATGAAGACTTGAAGGGATTATCCTTCATTATGCTTTCTCCTAGTGCTGAAATACAACTAGTGGTGCATATGAGCAACCCGCACATCCCAGTGGAAGACATAGCTCAATTCCTGCAACGCCTATGTAAGCAAGTCCGATACTCTCACAAAATACTGAACAGCGAAAAGTTATGGACGGGGAAGCATAAATTTTTTGTAAAACTAAAAGAAGATATGACTGGAGTGGGAGCGTTTGCGCATTTACCATCTAACTTTCTGATCGGTCGAGAAAGGGGAAGACTATACTACTCAGGAATGCCGGTCTTCTGCCGGAAATGCCTAGAGTTTGGACACACTGCAGACGGGTGTCCGCAAGAAGTTGCTACCTGTAAGAAATGTTTCCAGAAGGATCACGAAACAAAAAATTGTGACCAAGACATCGTTTGTAGCTTATGCGGAGTAGCCGGACATGGTTACAAAAAATGCCCGTTGAAAACCCCAACTCATAGGACATGGGCAGATGTGCTGAAGGCACAGCCCCCTTCAAAGCCAAGAGCGCCTACCCCAGCTGAAGTCTTTGAGAGACTGCAATCCGAAATGGAAATAACTGCAGAGCAAATTAATGATATTCCGGAGCAGAGAAAAGAAACTACATCAGTACAACAACCTAGTGAAGACGCTAATCCGTGTACTTCTGTGGAGATTCCAGAAGAATCAACCTCAAGTAGGGTGACGGTTGAAAGAAAGGAGAGATCCTCGACTTCAATTAAGGAACCCGAAGAGAAAGTTGGAGGAGCAGAAGAAATGGATACTGAGAGACAAAAAAAACGGAAAGCTGAGAAAGCTGATCAAGGAAGAGCTATAAAAAAATCTACTATGTTTGATTTACAATCAGAATTATTTCCAGTAGACATCACGTCATCAAATGAGGCAAATATAGAGTTCTCCATCTCTGAAGACCCTGTTGAAGAACTGATAGGCGCAATATCAGAATCGGATGAAGGGACTTGATGGAAAAAACAATCTCTGTTGCTTCCCTCAACGTGAGGAGCTTAAAGGGGCCAACCAGGAGGGCCGCCTTATTTTCATTTCTAGGAACGATTAAGAGTGACATTTTATTTTTACAAGAATGTGGGATTGAGTACTCCCAAGACTATAAAGACCTAAGAGATGCATGGACTTATGGGCCATCTATATGGTCAGGTAACAATGAAAATAAAGCAGCAGGTGTTGGAATTCTATTCAAGGGGAACAAGTGTCAAATTATCTCTTTACCCAAATAATTCCCGGGAGAGCACTCTTGGTCAAAATAAAAGTGGACGAAGGTGAAATAAAGTTGCTTAACGTATATGCCTCGCCGGATGTCCATGAGAGAGAAGAATTACTGGGAAACATCCAATATTTTCTAACAGGATCATCTCCAATTATTATAGCAGGAGACTTTAACTGTGTAAGGAAAGAAAGCGACAGAACTGGTGTAAAGAAAAGGAAAATAGACAAAACAATGAAACAATTGAATGACTTGATCATAGACTTTAAGTTGATAGATGTGTGGAATACAGTGAACAACGAAGACCCAGGCTATACATGGGGGAATTCGATGGTCCAGTCAAGGCTGGACTATATATTCATCGCTAGTGTATTTCAACCCGTGACCATGTCATTAAAAGAAAATATTTTCTCAGACCACAAAATGCTCCTTTCCCGAATCAAAATAACAGGAGAAGCAAAAGGTAAAGAAATGTGGAGACTAAATACTAACCTCTTAAAAGATGAAGAAATCATAAAAGAGTTCATACAAAACTACAAACTATGGTCTAGTTGGAAAAGAAGATTCTCCTCAATATTGGAATGGTGGGAGTTTACTAAAACTAAAGTGAAAAAGTTCTTCTTAAGAATGGGAATAAAGAAAGCGAAAGACAGACAAAAATGGTACAAAGATCTCAATACCAAGCTGCAAACATACTTGAAATTGAAAGATGCTGGTATAGACGTTACCGACGAAATAGAGAAGACAAAACAAAATATAAACAAAGCCATTGATTCGAAAGGGAAGGAAATTATTTTCAACGCAAAAGTAAAACATCTGGAGGAAAGTGAGAAATGCTCAAGATTCTTCTTCAAAAAAATAATGGAGCAAAAGAGTATCATCACAAGTATAGCAGGGAAAACTGAACAAGGAGAAATACTAAAAGAGGCTCAGCTGTTTTATCAGGATCTATTTAGTAGAAAAGAAATTGACGAAGCATTTGTTACTGATACATTGGAGGGCTTAGAGAATAAATTGGAGAAGAGAGACCATGATACCCTAGAAATAGAACTGACAATGGATGAACTACACAAAGCCATTAAAAGCTTTGCAAAAGGAAAAATGCCGGGAGCAGATGGACTACCAGTTGAATTTTATGAAACCTTCTGGAATATTCTAAAAGAAGACCTGCTGCAAATATTTAGGGAAGCCATGAAAGCTGATATTCTTCCGGAATCATGGAGAAGAGGAAAAGTAACGCTAATCTATAAAAAAGGAGCAAAAGATAATCTGGAAAACTGGAGGCCAATAACTCTACTAAGCGTGGACTATAAAATATTAGCCAAAATTATTGTAAATAGAGTAAAACACGTAATTGGCAAAGTAATCAACAAAGATCAAACTTGTGGGATTCCAGGCAGAAGTGTTAGTGAAAACCTGAATATCATTAAAGATTGCATCTGGTATCAAGGAGAAAGAAACCAAAATCTAGCAGTCCTGTCACTGGACTTTATGAAGGCCTACGATCGTGTTTCACATGAATTTTTGTGGAAGGTACTAAAACAAATGAATTTTCCATCAAGTATCATCAAGTTGATCTCCTTACTATATAAACAGGCCTACAGCCAAATAGCGATTAATGGATTTCTATCAGATAAAGTTTCCTTGCATTCCGGGGTAAAACAAGGGTGCCCTTTATCACCAATCCTGTTTGTATGCGTATTAGAACCTCTTCTGGCAGCATTAAGAAGAGACAAGATAATAAAAGGAGTGCCGATACCGGGAGGAAGTGGATTAGCTGTGAAAACAAAAGCATACATGGACGATGTCTCTATTTTTTGCACTACAACAGCATCACTTAGAAGAGCTCTACAGACTACTGAATTCTTTTGTCAAGCCTCAGGATTCAGAATGAACAGGCAAAAATGTGAGTGCCTTTTGATAGGTAAATGGACTGACGTGAACTTAACTGATATCAAAATACAACCAGAGCAAATGAAAATATTGGGAGTCATCTTTGGCAAAACAAATGATGGAAGTGAAAGCTGGGAATTAGCAAAAGAGAAAATAAAAAAGAAAATTGAGTTTTGGAAGCTTCGAAACCTAACAATAGAGGGGAAAAACTTAATAATTAAGGCCATAATAATCCCGATTATGCTATATCTGAGCCAAGTGTTTCTGCCAAAAGAAAACTGTGTCAAATACCTCCAAAGAATCTGCTTCCAGTTCATATGGAACTCAAAAATGGAGAAAGTTAAAAGAGAGACGATGCACAAGCTTAAAAAATTCGGAGGCAAAGAAATTCCAGATTTCAAAAGGTTTATGTATCTACAATACTTTGCCCTATGTGCCAAAACCCTTAATGCGGATAATACATGGACTTTTTTTCTAAAATATACAGTGGGACATTGCTTCCGCAAAAGAAAATGGATACAACTGCCGTTAACTATACCAGTCCTGTTGGTTCCACCGAAGCAATATCTCATAATTGAGAAGATTATTAGAATTTATGACTTAGGTAAATATCAAAGAAATATCCTAAACAATGCCAGGAAAATCAAATATTTGATGGACAGTGAACAGCAAATAGTACCGGTGGCAAATCTTACATCTGAGAAATCTGCAGAATGCTGGAAATTATGCAATGTACCATATCTGTCAAACAATCTTAAAGACTTAGCTTGGATGAGCATGCATGCATGTCTGCCTACAAAAGAGTTCCAGCATAGGAGAGGCCTAGTTTCAACATCAAAATGCCCCAGAGCAGGTTGTGCAGGAGATGAATCTACGTTGCATGTGCTGTGGAACTGTATGTATGCACAAAGAGTATGGAGATATGCAGGACCCATTCTCAAACATTCATGTGACTTAAAAAGACTTGACTATGAAGTGGTGCTGTATGGACTATGTGACCTCAAGGATCCAGAGAAGAAGAAGATATTGTGGATTATGCTAAATTGTGTCAAGAATGCCCTGTGGAAATGCAGAAATATCCTAGTGTTCAGACAAGATAGTATTGAATTTAAGGTCTGTATTAAGCTAGCTCTTAGTGAGTTATATATATTCTACTTACAAGATAGGAAAAGAATAGGGAAAAGAGCAGCAACAGTTTGGAATGTACATATGTGGAATGTTTTGTTAGTTTAATCTAAATTTGAGTTTGAACTTTAAAAATGTAATGTAAGCTTTTTGATAATAAAAAAAAAAAAAAAAAAAAAAATCTGTTCTTATCAGTTTAATATCTGATACGTCCCCTATCTGGGGACCATATATTAAATGGATTTTTCGAACAGGGAGATGGAAAAAGAGCTTGCTCTGTCCACTCCACGCATTGACCTGGTATTGCAGTACCTCCAGGACCGGTGCACCCCTTCTAATCCAGTATGAAAAAACAGAATGAAATTGAAATGGATTGCAAGCATCATCCTTCCAGCCAAGCAAGTGGAAAGTTGTGTGTGTCGTGCCTCCTTCAGCTTCTCCTCTGTCTGCCCAGTCAGTGCAGTGTTGCTTTTTGCATATAATACCTGCATCTAGTCTGTCAATCTCCTAATTGCATCAGCTGTCGGTTGTTTCCAGCACCAAGCAACCCATTCAGCCCAGTGTCGTCACACACACCCTGGATCCAATTAAGACTGATGATTGGTTAATTGGCTTATCACCTGAATGAATTGTTTGGACCTCCCCTCCTCCACGTTTGATTTGGGCCTGTTGTGCACACCTCGGAGGGTTGCTGAGTCGTCTCTGGCAGGCAATTGACCCTTTTTTGTATCAAGTTGGCTGGATGTAACCATTTAGCTTTTGCAGTGCTTCAATAAATGAGTAAAGTTTGCCTGTGTCTCCCTCTTGTGGATCTTTTGAACTGGATTACTTAGTGGCTAAAAAGTAGCCCAGCACTTCCTATGCAGCTGGACCTACCTTGTCTGTTCAATGGACGGAACACTGCGCGTGTCACAAGAGCCTTGTCAGGTCAAGAGGTCAAAGAGGTCAAGTAAGGTCAGCTATTGGATGACATCACAAGGGCCCTGATGGAACACTCAACAATGGTGCCGTGACATCACAATCAACAATGGTTATCCTTTTTTTTTTTTTTTTTTTTTCCTTTCACTCACTACTATTCCTATCATTCTTTCTGCTTGGCGTGCTTTGGCACCGCACCAGGAATTTCGTGCGAAGAAAAGGCGTGTCCAAAAGTCGCGTGTGGGCGGAGCTATGCAGATAGCAAACACGAAAAGAAGCATGCTGGTGTGACTTCTGTGCGTAGGACGCGCGTGAACGTTTTCCCCGGTTTGTGAGAGAAAGAAGCCTCCCGGACTGTGTATTGGGCTGGGGACAGTAGTCTATTGCCTTCATTAGTGCTCTGCATTGGGGACCATCGGCCTGTACTGCGAACCCTTTTCAGGTTATCGCTTCTCGGCCTTTTGGCAAGATCATGGTCTTGTTGAGAGGGATCCGTACCAAGCTCTTGGCCCTGCAGCATCGCCACATGGCTTAAGCTGCTCGCTGCTATAAGGAGAAGGTGGGATAACCAAGAAGGCGATCAAGACGGAGAAAGATGGGCGTGAAAATCGATTACGCCGGGACCGGAGACTTCCGGGTCAGGAACGCGTTTGGAATTTGTGTCGAGGAAGCGAAGAAAGAAAAATTTACAGATGAACATCTTGTCAAAGAGGTACTGTTTAAAACTCTACATGTCAGTATGGCGGATATTTTGTGCTTACAAGATCGAATTGGTGGAAGGCGCACTCTTGTCTTAACATCTATAGGAGCCTGTCATAATTTATTTTTGTTTTTGGAGAGGAATAAGGACAATCCAGAACTAGATGGCTTGACGTTCACGGTGTTGTACAATAGAGACATTCACTTGGTCGTGTTTATGTACAACCCATACGTCGATACGGATGATATTTTTTTGTTCTTATCTAAATACTGCGAAAAAGTCGTTTACGCCCATAAAGTTATGGGTAGCCATGGTTTGTGGACTGGCAAACACAAGTATTTTGTGCGTTTCCGCCCTGATCCTCTGAGCCCAGGGGGTATGAGTCATCCTCCCCAAAGTTTTGTTATTGGCAGAGATAGAGGCCTCATTTTCTTTCAAGACGCTCCAAGTTATTGCCGAAAATGCAAGTTGTATGGGCATGTACAAGAGAATTGTCAGCAAACCTCCTTCGTCTGCTCGAAGTGTCATAAAGATGGGCATATCGCAAAGGATTGTAAAAATGCAATTATCTGTAATCTCTGTGAAGAAGCGGGGCATACTTTTAAAGAGTGTCCTTCACGTGGCTATAGAGCTAAGCCAAAAAGATTGTATGCTGATGTTGCAAGGGCAAGGGCTGCAGGGCCATCTCGGATCCCAGATCAGCCGTCTCAAACTCCTGTGCAGTTATCCCAGAATCCAGTTCAGGCGTCTCAAATGGCAGTTCAATCACAGACTGATATACATCAGAGTGGAAGTGTGCAGCAAGCTACTCCTATTGTTTCCCCTGTGGGGAGTAGAGAAAATGTGGAGATGGACATTTCCCAGGTGGAGGAAGATTTTCCCCAAATATTTGGTCTTCAGTCGGATCTTCAGGGAGAAGGAGAGGTGGTCTCTCCCTTACCTAAATCGCCAGTGCCCGGGTGGGATGAGATGGAGGACCCACAGGAGGATGGGAGAGGTGAACAAGGAGATTTTGTATCCACCAGTGACTTCATAACACCCACTACGAGATCAGCGGAGGAATCGCTGAGCTCAGTTGTAAAGAAACCCCGCTTATTACCGCCTCAGTACAGTGGAGTAGAACAGAGTCCGGTAAGGCAGGAGGCGTATCCTGCTGCTTGCATTCCGGACAACAGTGCTTTTTTGGACGAGTCAAAGGCCAGGGACTTTTGCTCAGGAGGTCAACCTCCCGACGGAATCGGATAAGGAAACAGTGGGGTACTGGTAACTATGTCCGAAATAAGATCTTGCAATGGGGGGAAAAGCTGAATTTCATGTCTTATCCCTGAATGTGAGGGTACTGAAATCAAGAGCTAGACGAACTGCAGTTTTTGATTATATTAAAAAACAAAATCCGGATATCGCATGTCTTCAAGAGTGCGGTATCTCAGAACCCGTCTGTGCTAATGAGTGGCCACATGGGAACTCAATTTGGTCAGGTTCTTGTATAAATAAGAATGATGGTGTGGGGATAGTTTTATGTCATAGAGATCTTGTTTTTGAAAGCTACACGGTGGTGGAGGTGGGGAGGTGCATTATGGCGATGATTAAGTACAAGGGGTGGCGGGTTAGGATTATTAACGTTTATTGTCCTACCGGGAAAAAAGAACGTCTAGAGTTACTAGACAAATTGAATTTTTTTCTGGTAGGTAGAGTGCCGACAATTTTATTGGGTGATTTCAATTGCACTATAGAAGGTGATAAGATGGATGTGACAGGGAATAGATTGCACAAAATTGTTTCAGATTTTTCTTTAACTGATTCTGCATTGATGTTAGGTAAACCCCCACCTGCTACCTTTAAAGCAGATAGGGGTGATTTTTTTTCTAGGATTGATTTTGTTTTTCTTTCCAAAAATTTATTTTGTAGGAAAATGTTATACCTTGATGTTATTTTTTCTGATCACATGTGCTTGTCTGTTTGGGTGGAAGGAGATGAGGAGATTACATATGGTAGAGGTGTGTGGAAACTGAATATGGGTTTGTTAGATGATGAGATGGTGATGAGAGTGTTTAAGTACCAGTATGAAAGATGGAAATTCAGAAAGGATGATTTTGTGAATGTTTTGTGTTGGTGGGATTGGATGAAATCAAGAATAAAACTTTTTTTCAAGAAATGGGGGTATAAGAGGGCGAGGAAGAGGAGGAATGAATACAATGAATTAAATAGGAGAGCTGAGTGGTTGTGGAAATTGAGTGCAATGGGTGTAGATGTGAAAGATTTGTTGGAAGTTGTTAAAAGGGAAAAGAAAGTGTTTATGGAGAGAAAGGGTAAAGAGATTATTTTTAGGGCGAAAGTTGATATGATTGAGAAGAATGAAAAATGTTCTAGGTTTTTTTTCAAAAAGGTGTGTGGTAAAAAGGAAGATATGTTGGAAGTGGTTGATAGCAAGGGAGAGTGTGTTAGGGGTAAAAGTGTGATTGGGGCAGTGGAAGAGTTCTATGGAAATTTGTATGGGTTGAAGTGGATTGATAAGGACCTTATGATGGAGGTAATGAATGTTTTGGATGAAAAATTAAATGTAGAAAGTCAGAGTTTGGTGTGTGAGGATATTTCTACAGAAGAAATAAAGAAGATTGTGTGGAGTTGTAAAAAAAATAAGACACCGGGTAAGGATGGTATTCCGATTGAGTTGTATGTGAGAGCATGGGACTGGATGGGAAATGATTTTTTGGAAGTATGTAGGTATATGTGGGAAAATGGTGTAATAGGGGAGTCGATGAAAGAAGGCGTGGTAGTTCTGATTTTTAAAAAGGGTGACAAAAATAAACTCGAGAATTGGAGACCAATAACTTTATTAAATGCTGATTATAAGGTATTTGGTAAATTGTTGGCTAATCGGATGCGTGGTGTGATTGATAAGGTTGTGAATGAAGATCAAGTTTGTGCTGTGCCTGGGAGAAGTATGAATGAAAATTTAGTTCTATTGAGAGATTTGATTGGAGATTGCATGAGTAGAAAACAGAAATGCATGTTACTAGCGATAGATTTTGAGAAAGCATTTGACAGAGTGGCACACTGTTTTATGTTTGCAGTTCTAGAGCGAATGGGTTTTCCAAAGAAGTTTGTGGACTGTGTGAAGAGTTTGTATAGTGGGGTGTCAAGTGAGTTTATGATAAATGGTTGGTTGAGTAAAAAGGTGAATGTATGGAGTGGTGTGAGACAAGGCTGCCCAATGTCTCCTGTGCTTTTCATTAGTGTGATTGAGGTATTAATGTGTTTAATAAGGAAGGATAAAGTTATGAGAGGTATGTTGATTCCGGGGAGTATGGGTAAATGTGTGAAAGTGTTAGGATACATGGATGATGTGGTGATTGTAAGTGATAATATGGCTGCTATTAGGAGAGGAAGGTTATGGTTGGATATGTTTTGTGGTGCGTCTGCCTTTAAAATTAACTGGAATAAATGTGTGTTTAAATGTTTTGGGGATAGGAGTATTTGTCTGGAAGATGTTAAGAATGAGAATAATGAGGTGAAGGTGTTAGGTATTTTGTTTAATGATGATTTGAAAGGGAATGAGAGTTGGGATGAATGTGGGAGAAAGATTGAGAGGAAATTAAATTTCTGGAGGTTAAGAGATCTTTCACTCACAGGGAAAGTATTGATTATAAAAGCTGTTATTTTGCCAATTATCCTTTTTGTAGCAGGAGTATACCCTGCATGTTCAAAAAAAGTTGCGAAAGTTGAGAAACTGGTGTTTACGTTTCTTTGGGGAGGACGTATGGAGAAGCTGAAAAGAGAGTATGTGTATAAAAGAAGTGTGAATGGTGGTTTGGATTTCCCTAAGTTTGAAATTTTTCTTGGTTTGAATTATATTAAAAGTTTTGTGGTGTTGGTGGAGAAACAGAATAAGAGTGCATATATGGTAAGATACATGGCTGGATGGATGATGTATGGGTTGAAGTGGTGTGAAAGAGATGCTAGAGTGCCTGTGTCGTTTAAATGTCCAGTGTGGTATGAAGTGGTTGAAAGGTTTATTAGGAAATTTGATTTATTGGCTGTGAGAATGGAAGTGTTTAAAGATAAGAAAAAGGTGATGGCTAAATTTAGAGAAAATGAGGTTGCATGTGATATTGTAGGGTTAAGGTCGGATGTTGCATCAGTAGTGTGGAAGAAATGTTCAATAGTAGGCATATCAAATAGACAGAAAGATATTGTGTGGATGGGGTTGCAAAACATATTGCCTGTGCGTGAAGTCCAGAAAAAAAGGGATTTAATTAGGTCAGAAGTTTGTCCAAGAGATGGGTGCGGGGGATGTGAGTCTGTAAGACATTTATTTTGGGATTGTGGGTATGCAAATGATGTATGGAAAAGAGTGGGAGGTTTAGTTAAAGAGTTGACGGGTGTTGCGTATATGGACTGGAAAGTGGCGATGTTTGGTATTGGTGCGCGTGGTAGGATGAATACAAGGATTTTGTGGTATATAATGGTATGTGTTATGGAGAGTCTGTGGGATGTGAGGAATTTATTAGTGTTCAAGAAAGAAGTAGTGCCTGAGTGTGACTGTGTTAAGTTAGTTCTGTCTAGACTTTATGTAATTCATTTATGGGATAGACAGTATGGTGGAGGTATAGATTCAGAGGGAGTATGGAAGTTTAAAAAATGGAGATCGTTGATCAAGTATTGAATTAAGTTATGATGTATTGTGTTTGTTGTCTTTTGATGATGTGTTTTTTTTTTCTTCTGTATATATGAATTTTGACTTTATTTTAAAATAAAATAAAAAAAAAAAAAAAAAAAAAAAAAAAAAAAATCTGTTCTTGTCAGTTTAATATCTGATACGTCCCCTATCTGGGGACCATATATTAAATGGATTTTTCGAACAGGGAGATGGAAAAAGAGCTTGCTCTGTCCACTCCACGCATTGACCTGGTATTGCAGTACCTCCAGGACCGGTGCACCCCTTCTAATCCAGTATGAAAAAACAGAATGAAATTGAAATGGATTGCAAGCATCATCCTTCCAGCCAAGCAAGTGGAAAGTTGTGTGTGTCGTGCCTCCTTCAGCTTCTCCTCTGTCTGCCCAGTCAGTGCAGTGTTGCTTTTTGCATATAATACCTGCATCTAGTCTGTCAATCTCCTAATTGCATCAGCTGTCGGTTGTTTCCAGCACCAAGCAACC
Source organism: Bufo bufo (assembly GCF_905171765.1). Lineage (NCBI taxonomy): Eukaryota > Metazoa > Chordata > Amphibia > Anura > Bufonidae > Bufo > Bufo bufo. The sequence continues at coordinate 31,235 of NW_024401171.1, forward strand.
CATTCAGCCCCAGTGTCGTCACACACACCCTGGATCCAATTAAGACTGATGATTGGTTAATTGGCTTATCACCTGAATGAATTGTTTGGACCTCCCCTCCTCCACGTTTGATTTGGGCCTGTTGTGCACACCTCGGAGGGTTGCTGAGTCGTCTCTGGCAGGCAATTGACCCTTTTTTGTATCAAGTTGGCTGGATGTAACCATTTAGCTTTTGCAGTGCTTCAATAAATGAGTAAAGTTTGCCTGTGTCTCCCTCTTGTGGATCTTTTGAACTGGATTACTTAGTGGCTAAAAAGTAGCCCAGCACTTCCTATGCAGCTGGACCTACCTTGTCTGTTCAATGGACGGAACACTGCGCGTGTCACAAGAGCCTTGTCAGGTCAAGAGGTCAAAGAGGTCAAGTAAGGTCAGCTATTGGATGACATCACAAGGGCCCTGATGGAACACTCAACAATGGTGCCGTGACATCACAATCAACAATGGTTATCCTTTTTTTTTTTTTTTTTTTTTCCTTTCACTCACTACTATTCCTATCATGCTTTCTGCTTGGCGTGCTTTGGCACCGCACCAGGAATTTCGTGCGAAGAAAAGGCGTGTCCAAAAGTCGCGTGTGGGCGGAGCTATGCAGATAGCAAACACGAAAAGAAGCATGCTGGTGTGACTTCTGTGCGTAGGACGCGCGTGAACGTTTTCCCCGGTTTGTGAGAGAAAGAAGCCTCCCGGACTGTGTATTGGGCTGGGGACAGTAGTCTATTGCCTTCATTAGTGCTCTGCATTGGGGACCATCGGCCTGTACTGCGAACCCTTTTCAGGTTATCGCTTCTCGGCCTTTTGGCTAAGATCAAGTGTAGTATCTGTTCTTATCAGTTTAATATCTGATACGTCCCCTATCTGGGGACCATATATTAAATGGATTTTTCGAACAGGGAGATGGAAAAAGAGCTTGCTCTGTCCACTCCACGCATTGACCTGGTATTGCAGTACCTCCAGGACCGGTGCACCCCTTCTAATCCAGTATGAAAAAACAGAATGAAATTGAAATGGATTGCAAGCATCATCCTTCCAGCCAAGCAAGTGGAAAGTTGTGTGTGTCGTGCCTCCTTCAGCTTCTCCTCTGTCTGCCCAGTCAGTGCAGTGTTGCTTTTTGCATATAATACCTGCATCTAGTCTGTCAATCTCCTAATTGCATCAGCTGTCGGTTGTTTCCAGCACCAAGCAACCCATTCAGCCCCAGTGTCGTCACACACACCCTGGATCCAATTAAGACTGATGATTGGTTAATTGGCTTATCACCTGAATGAATTGTTTGGACCTCCCCTCCTCCACGTTTGATTTGGGCCTGTTGTGCACACCTCGGAGGGTTGCTGAGTCGTCTCTGGCAGGCAATTGACCCTTTTTTGTATCAAGTTGGCTGGATGTAACCATTTAGCTTTTGCAGTGCTTCAATAAATGAGTAAAGTTTGCCTGTGTCTCCCTCTTGTGGATCTTTTGAACTGGATTACTTAGTGGCTAAAAAGTAGCCCAGCACTTCCTATGCAGCTGGACCTACCTTGTCTGTTCAATGGACGGAACACTGCGCGTGTCACAAGAGCCTTGTCAGGTCAAGAGGTCAAAGAGGTCAAGTAAGGTCAGCTATTGGATGACATCACAAGGGCCCTGATGGAACACTCAACAATGGTGCCGTGACATCACAATCAACAATGGTTATCCTTTTTTTTTTTTTTTTTTTTTCCTTTCACTCACTACTATTCCTATCATGCTTTCTGCTTGGCGTGCTTTGGCACCGCACCAGGAATTTCGTGCGAAGAAAAGGCGTGTCCAAAAGTCGCGTGTGGGCGGAGCTATGCAGATAGCAAACACGAAAAGAAGCATGCTGGTGTGACTTCTGTGCGTAGGACGCGCGTGAACGTTTTCCCCGGTTTGTGAGAGAAAGAAGCCTCCCGGACTGTGTATTGGGCTGGGGACAGTAGTCTATTGCCTTCATTAGTGCTCTGCATTGGGGACCATCGGCCTGTACTGCGAACCCTTTTCAGGTTATCGCTTCTCGGCCTTTTGGCTAAGATCAAGTGTAGTATCTGTTCTTATCAGTTTAATATCTGATACGTCCCCTATCTGGGGACCATATATTAAATGGATTTTTCGAACAGGGAGATGGAAAAAGAGCTTGCTCTGTCCACTCCACGCATTGACCTGGTATTGCAGTACCTCCAGGACCGGTGCACCCCTTCTAATCCAGTATGAAAAAACAGAATGAAATTGAAATGGATTGCAAGCATCATCCTTCCAGCCAAGCAAGTGGAAAGTTGTGTGTGTCGTGCCTCCTTCAGCTTCTCCTCTGTCTGCCCAGTCAGTGCAGTGTTGCTTTTTGCATATAATACCTGCATCTAGTCTGTCAATCTCCTAATTGCATCAGCTGTCGGTTGTTTCCAGCACCAAGCAACCCATTCAGCCCCAGTGTCGTCACACACACCCTGGATCCAATTAAGACTGATGATTGGTTAATTGGCTTATCACCTGAATGAATTGTTTGGACCTCCCCTCCTCCACGTTTGATTTGGGCCTGTTGTGCACACCTCGGAGGGTTGCTGAGTCGTCTCTGGCAGGCAATTGACCCTTTTTTGTATCAAGTTGGCTGGATGTAACCATTTAGCTTTTGCAGTGCTTCAATAAATGAGTAAAGTTTGCCTGTGTCTCCCTCTTGTGGATCTTTTGAACTGGATTACTTAGTGGCTAAAAAGTAGCCCAGCACTTCCTATGCAGCTGGACCTACCTTGTCTGTTCAATGGACGGAACACTGCGCGTGTCACAAGAGCCTTGTCAGGTCAAGAGGTCAAAGAGGTCAAGTAAGGTCAGCTATTGGATGACATCACAAGGGCCCTGATGGAACACTCAACAATGGTGCCGTGACATCACAATCAACAATGGTTATCCTTTTTTTTTTTTTTTTTTTTTTCCTTTCACTCACTACTATTCCTATCATGCTTTCTGCTTGGCGTGCTTTGGCACCGCACCAGGAATTTCGTGCGAAGAAAAGGCGTGTCCAAAAGTCGCGTGTGGGCGGAGCTATGCAGATAGCAAACACGAAAAGAAGCATGCTGGTGTGACTTCTGTGCGTAGGACGCGCGTGAACGTTTTCCCCGGTTTGTGAGAGAAAGAAGCCTCCCGGACTGTGTATTGGGCTGGGGACAGTAGTCTATTGCCTTCATTAGTGCTCTGCATTGGGGACCATCGGCCTGTACTGCGAACCCTTTTCAGGTTATCGCTTCTCGGCCTTTTGGCTAAGATCAAGTGTAGTATCTGTTCTTATCAGTTTAATATCTGATACGTCCCCTATCTGGGGACCATATATTAAATGGATTTTTCGAACAGGGAGATGGAAAAAGAGCTTGCTCTGTCCACTCCACGCATTGACCTGGTATTGCAGTACCTCCAGGACCGGTGCACCCCTTCTAATCCAGTATGAAAAAACAGAATGAAATTGAAATGGATTGCAAGCATCATCCTTCCAGCCAAGCAAGTGGAAAGTTGTGTGTGTCGTGCCTCCTTCAGCTTCTCCTCTGTCTGCCCAGTCAGTGCAGTGTTGCTTTTTGCATATAATACCTGCATCTAGTCTGTCAATCTCCTAATTGCATCAGCTGTCGGTTGTTTCCAGCACCAAGCAACCCATTCAGCCCCAGTGTCGTCACACACACCCTGGATCCAATTAAGACTGATGATTGGTTAATTGGCTTATCACCTGAATGAATTGTTTGGACCTCCCCTCCTCCACGTTTGATTTGGGCCTGTTGTGCACACCTCGGAGGGTTGCTGAGTCGTCTCTGGCAGGCAATTGACCCTTTTTTGTATCAAGTTGGCTGGATGTAACCATTTAGCTTTTGCAGTGCTTCAATAAATGAGTAAAGTTTGCCTGTGTCTCCCTCTTGTGGATCTTTTGAACTGGATTACTTAGTGGCTAAAAAGTAGCCCAGCACTTCCTATGCAGCTGGACCTACCTTGTCTGTTCAATGGACGGAACACTGCGCGTGTCACAAGAGCCTTGTCAGGTCAAGAGGTCAAAGAGGTCAAGTAAGGTCAGCTATTGGATGACATCACAAGGGCCCTGATGGAACACTCAACAATGGTGCCGTGACATCACAATCAACAATGGTTATCCTTTTTTTTTTTTTTTTTTTTTTCCTTTCACTCACTACTATTCCTATCATGCTTTCTGCTTGGCGTGCTTTGGCACCGCACCAGGAATTTCGTGCGAAGAAAAGGCGTGTCCAAAAGTCGCGTGTGGGCGGAGCTATGCAGATAGCAAACACGAAAAGAAGCATGCTGGTGTGACTTCTGTGCGTAGGACGCGCGTGAACGTTTTCCCCGGTTTGTGAGAGAAAGAAGCCTCCCGGACTGTGTATTGGGCTGGGGACAGTAGTCTATTGCCTTCATTAGTGCTCTGCATTGGGGACCATCGGCCTGTACTGCGAACCCTTTTCAGGTTATCGCTTCTCGGCCTTTTGGCTAAGATCAAGTGTAGGGATACATTGGGTCTTGGTCAGAAGGTGCCTGGGGTACCCGATTCCTCGGCCTTGGGGGACGGCACGGGTTTATAGCCCGTGTTGCGCCCCCTTGCTGCTATAGGGGATAGGCTTAGTCCCCAGGCAACGGGAGGCGATCGCGCTCATCAGTGATATTTATCGCTGGGAGCGTTCTTTATTTATTATTTTTTGGAGCGTGTTCATCTGGGCGTTTGGACATCTGAGGTCCCCGTCCCCGGACTGGATTGGAGACTCATCTCGCTGGGTGTGTGTCCTTTTTTGGTTTCGGGGTCGGGATTAGGCCTTGGCGTGTGGAGATGCCGTTCTCCTTTGACTTTGCGGATGGGGAAACCCATATACATCAGTCCATCCGGATTGAGGTGGCGGAAAAATTCCGGGATCGAAAGACGCTACGATATATTGTGGCCGAAATCCTGAACGGTGTTTTTCAGGTCAGAAGGGAGGACATCCTGTGTCTACGAGACCAGGAATATAAGGGCCTATATACCATCACCTTCTGCACGAAAGCATGTTGTGATAACATCTATGCAGCATTGCAGGTTGCGGACCAGGCCGATGACCGTCTTGACGGTCTCCATTTTGGGCTCCTCTACGGTGAGGAGTCGGTACATTTGGTTGTATGTATGTACAATCCATTTGTACCAGAGGAAGATGTTACTCTATTCCTCAGGCGGTATTGTCGAGAAGTTCACTTCTCACATGAAGTTAAAAACTCGGAAAATTTTTGGAATGGCAAAAGGAAATACTTTGTGAAATTTGAGAAGGACCCTGCAGGCATTGGGGGTCTCTCTCACCCGCCATCGAATTTTGCCATTGGGAGGAACAGGGGTTATCTCCTGTACTCCCAAATGCCCTCATTTTGCAGAAACTGCCAAAGATTCGGGCATACAAGAGAAAACTGCGATTCAGGGGTAAAACGTTGCAACAGATGCGGTAGTGAGGGACATGTGGCCTCAAGTTGCAACGCCTGTGACCTATGTGGCGAAAATGGTCACAAGTATAAAGACTGCCCTCTTAAAGCCCGTACGTATAAAGCATCCGTGGTGGTGACCGGGCAAAAGACACCCAGGCCGGGGCCAAGGCAGCAGCCCATAACAGATATGGGTGCTGTTGGTAATGCCCCGGGACCTGAACCGAAGGTGGCTGGTGAAACCGAGCCAGGGTCCTCTAAAGCCCCACCGGGCGGCCCGATGGGGGAGAAAGTAGAGGCTGGCTATAATTCCAACAGAGAGTCTAAACAGGGCTGTACTAGCTCTGCAAGGGCCGCAAGACCCCTGGCCGACCCGGACCAGGGAAAGAGTAGGCGATCCTCTGTAACCCTTACAGAGGATTCGGCCAAAGACAATCTGGACAAAGTAAGCAAGACTGGGGTGAGCCCGATGGGAAACCCCAGCAGCCAGACTGGGAAAGTCAAAAAGTTTGACAGAAAACACTCTTTGAAGGCGAGAGAGGAGTGTTCCCAAGACATTATTTCGCAAGCCGAAAGCTTGTGGAGTGGCCCCGAGCCTAGCCCTGGTGCAGCACGAGTACAGGGCAGGGCAAAGAAAGGCCAAGGTGCGGAAAGCTCGGAGATTTCCCAGACGGGCCCTGCGACCCCATTTAAGCCAGGCCTGATGCGGAGGGCCTCTGATGCTGAGCGGCAGCATTCAGAGAGATATCCGGAGGCAAGTCCCTCTACGACGGTGGTAGAGGGGACTCCGGTAAAAGACAGACGGAGAGACACGGGAATTCCGCAGAGGCCGAGTGGAAAGACGAAGAAAGAGGTCCAAGATGACAACGTTGAACCAGAGACGAAGAGAGCGGTGGGCGATGCGATGGATACCTCCCATACGGCGAAAAGGACAAGAGAGGAAGAAGGATATGGATCACAGAGAAAAGCCAAACCCCGTAGCTCAAAAGAAGATGAGGTTAGAAAAGAAATTGGATCGCAGCACATCTCTGAGACTGACCAAAGCATTTTTTCTGTTTGTCCGGATCCTGGTATCTCCTGCTCCCAAGAAATTGAGGAGGCAGCATCTTCTGAGCTAGAAACTGACTCTCCCTGATATTTATGTCATCTTTGTCTATAAAAATTTCCTCACTGAATGTGAGGTCATTAAAGAGTCCTGTGCGCAGGGCGGCTTTATTTTCTTTCCTAGAGACTTTGGACTTTGATATTTGCCTATTACAAGAATGCGGAATACCAAATCGAATGGAGTATAACGATATTAAAAAAGACTGGAAGCTGGGCCCTTCAGTGTGGTCCGGGGCAAATAATAATAGATCTGTTGGTGTTGGCGTGCTGTGTCGTGGTAATTTTATACAAATACAATCTGTGATCGAAATTTTACCAGGCAGAGCAATTTTAATACATTTACGTTTTAAGGGTCTTTTATGTCGTGTTTTAAATGTATACGCCCCTCCTGATAAACAGGAGAGGGCGGAGCTTTTTAACATTTTACCATTGTTTTGTACAGGTTCCGCCCCCTTGCTGGTAGGAGGTGATTTTAATTGTATTCGTGAAGGTGAAACCAGGCAAGGGGGTGATGGGAACAGGAAGGACCGCACTTCCTACCTGCTTAAAAATTTTATTGAGGATTTTAACTTAAAGGATTGCTGGAGGTCGCTCTTGCCGGCGGACCCAGGTGCCACTTGGTCCAATGGGAGAGTGAACTCCAGAATCGATTTTATGTTTGCTTCCAATAACTTTTCTCCCCTGAAATGTGAACTTGTTGACAATGTTTTCTCAGATCACAAGCTTTTATCGACACAGCTAGAGACGGAGGACGAACAAAAGGTAAACAAAGGTTATTGGAAGCTGAATGTTTTGCTATTAGAAAACCCTGAAATTAAGGCGGAATTTGTGCGGACCTACCAGTGCTGGCAGCAAGAAAGAAATTCCCATGAATCGGTGCTGCACTGGTGGGAGGGCATAAAGCCTAAAATTAAATTATTTTTTATTAAAGCAGGTAGGAAGAAAGCAAAGGAAAAGAAACAATGGTATAATGTTCTTAACAAACGTCTTAATGTTTTGTTTAAATTAAAAGAAATTGGTATGGAGGTAGACCTAGATATGGTTAATTTAAAAGCAGAAATAAAAAAATGTATCGAGGACAAAGGTAAACAAATAATTTTTAACTCTCGTGTAAAATACCTAGAAGAAGATGAAAAGTGTTCCCGTTTCTTTTTTAAAAAAATAAATAAAAGGCGTGAGGTAATTTTAAATTTAGAAGGGGAAACCACAGTAAATGGAATGCTAAAATCAACTTTTAATTTTTACCAATTTCTTTTTAATAAAAAATCTATTGACATGTCCTTTTTAAATGATGTTATTAATTCCCTTGATTTTAAGTTAGATATTTTAGACCAAGAAGTTTTATCCCGTGATCTTACCATAGAGGAGCTTTTATTTGCTTTTAAAAGTTTTTCTAACGGGAAAACGCCGGGTGAGGATGGGCTCCCCATAGAATTTTATCTAGCTTTTTGGGAAATTTTAAAAAGTGACATGTTTTTATTATACAAAGAAACTTTCACTGTTAAAGAACTGCCACAGTCCTGGAGGAAAGGGATAGTTTCTTTGCTATTTAAAAAAGGGGACAAAAGCCAGTTAAAAAATTGGAGACCCATTACACTTTTAAACGTAGATTATAAAATTTTAGCCAAACTTTTAGCAGTACGTCTTAAACCTTTTATTGATAAAATAATACATCCTAATCAGGTTTGTGGGGTACCTGGTAGATCAATTGCTGAAGCTTTAAATATTTTAAGAGATGTAATTTGGTATTTTAAAGACAGAAATCAGACCCTTGCCATTTTATCACTTGACTTCGAAAAAGCCTTTGACAGAGTGTCCCATGAATATCTTTTTATAGTTTTAAAAAAATTATGTTTGCCTGATTTTATAATAAACAAAATTAAACTTTTATATAGTTCTTGCTTTAGTCACATTTCCGTTAATGGTTTTTTAACAAAAGGTGTCCCTCTTTTATCAGGGGTAAAACAGGGGTGCCCCCTATCCCCCTTTTTATTCATTTGTGCAATAGAGCCCCTTCTAGCCACGTTAAGACGAGATAAGATGGTGAAGGGGGTACCAATCCCCGGGGGAGGGGGTAATCAATTGAAGGTTTTAAGTTACATGGATGATGTTACAGTGTTATGTCCAAGCTCCCCGACATTAAGACGTACCCTAATGAACACCACCTTTTTCTGTGAAGCTTCAGGTTTTAAACTAAATGTAAATAAATGTGACTGTTTTTATATAGGGGATTGGGATTCTTCAATAACATCTGGAATCCAAATGCAACAAGACCAAATAAAAATTTTAGGGGTTATTTTTAATCAGGCTAATAATGGAGTTTGTAATTGGGACATTGCAATTAATAAAATAGAGAAAAAGGTTTTAATGTGGAACATGAGGAATCTTACAATGGAGGGGAAAATTTTAATAATAAAAATGGTTTTAATTCCTATTTTACTTTACATAGCAATGGTTTTTCCCCCCTCAAATCTATATATTAAAAGAGTAACTCGTATCTGTTTTAAATTTTTATGGGGTTCATCAATGGAAAAATTAAAGCGTGAAAGTATGTATAAAAGTAGAGTCAATGGCGGTAAAGATGTTCCCAACCTTTTTAACTTCTTTTATATTAAATATTTCTGTTTCTGTTTTAAGATGTTTAAATCTAATGGCATTTTTAGTTATTTTTTAAAATATGCAACGGGCATGGTTTTTAAAAGATGGTACCGTCCCTCTCTAAATGCTCCTGTTCTTCTGTGTCCCCCTAAACATTATGCGGTCCTAGAAAAAACGGTCAGACTCCTACGCCTCCAAGAATTGGAGCCTGACATTTTGGGGGACCAGAGAAAAGTGTCAAAACTGTGTCGAAAGAATGAGGAGGTAGTGACAGTTTCCAATTTCTCGCAGGATAGATCCAAAAAAGTGTGGCGGAACGTATACGGGAAGTTTCTAGCAAATATCCACAAGGATCTGTCCTGGGCAATCGCCCACCAGTGCCTCCCTACCCGTGAGTTTCAATATAGGCGAGGGCTGGTGGCGAGAGCCAGATGTCCAAGAGACAGATGTGGAGATGATGAGACGGTGCTGCACTTGTTCTGGAACTGTCACTACGCTCAGGAGATTTGGAAGAGAGCGGGCCTTCTTTTTAAATGGATATGTGGTCTTAAAGATTTTAATCACGAATACGTTTTATATGGACTTTTTACTTGCCCTACACCCAAGCAACAAAGAGTTTGCTGGATGATTATTAACTGTTTTAAAAATGCCATTTGGAAGACTAGAAATATTTTAATATTTAAGCGTGATGACATTGATGTAAGAAACTGTATGAAAATGGCTTTGAGTGAATTATATATTTATTTCTTAAGAGATAAGAAAAATATGGGCATAAAAGAAGCCAATTCTTTATGGTGTTTAGCAGCCTGGAACACAATTGTATTATAACTTATATTCTTTACCATTGTCTTAATGTAATATAATATTTATGTTTTTATTATACCCCTGTTTCTTTTGTCAAAACTTATACTTTAATAAAGTTATGTTGAAACCTTATCTGTTCTTATCAGTTTAATATCTGATACGTCCCCTATCTGGGGACCATATATTAAATGGATTTTTCGAACAGGGAGATGGAAAAAGAGCTTGCTCTGTCCACTCCACGCATTGACCTGGTATTGCAGTACCTCCAGGACCGGTGCACCCCTTCTAATCCAGTATGAAAAAACAGAATGAAATTGAAATGGATTGCAAGCATCATCCTTCCAGCCAAGCAAGTGGAAAGTTGTGTGTGTCGTGCCTCCTTCAGCTTCTCCTCTGTCTGCCCAGTCAGTGCAGTGTTGCTTTTTGCATATAATACCTGCATCTAGTCTGTCAATCTCCTAATTGCATCAGCTGTCGGTTGTTTCCAGCACCAAGCAACCCATTCAGCCCAGTGTCGTCACACACACCCTGGATCCAATTAGGACTGATGATTGGTTAATTGGCTTATCACCTGAATGAATTGTTTGGACCTCCCCTCCTCCACGTTTGATTTGGGCCTGTTGTGCACACCTCGGAGGGTTGCTGAGTCGTCTCTGGCAGGCAATTGACCCTTTTTTGTATCAAGTTGGCTGGATGTAACCATTTAGCTTTTGCAGTGCTTCAATAAATGAGTAAAGTTTGCCTGTGTCTCCCTCTTGTGGATCTTTTGAACTGGATTACTTAGTGGCTAAAAAGTAGCCCAGCACTTCCTATGCAGCTGGACCTACCTTGTCTGTTCAATGGACGGAACACTGCGCGTGTCACAAGAGCCTTGTCAGGTCAAGAGGTCAAAGAGGTCAAGTAAGGTCAGCTATTGGATGACATCACAAGGGCCCTGATGGAACACTCAACAATGGTGCCGTGACATCACAATCAACAATGGTTATCCTTTTTTTTTTTTTTTTTTTTTTTTCCTTTCACTCACTACTATTCCTATCTTTCTTTCTGCTTGGCGTGCTTTGGCACCGCACCAGGAATTTCGTGCGAAGAAAAGGCGTGTCCAAAAGTCGCGTGTGGGCGGAGCTATGCAGATAGCAAACACGAAAAGAAGCATGCTGGTGTGACTTCTGTGCGTAGGACGCGCGTGAACGTTTTCCCCGGTTTGTGAGAGAAAGAAGCCTCCCGGACTGTGTATTGGGCTGGGGACAGTAGTCTATTGCCTTCATTAGTGCTCTGCATTGGGGACCATCGGCCTGTACTGCGAACCCTTTTCAGGTTATCGCTTCTCGGCCTTTTGGCTAAGATCAAGTGTAGTATCTGTTCTTATCAGTTTAATATCTGATACGTCCCCTATCTGGGGACCATATATTAAATGGATTTTTCGAACAGGGAGATGGAAAAAGAGCTTGCTCTGTCCACTCCACGCATTGACCTGGTATTGCAGTACCTCCAGGACCGGTGCACCCCTTCTAATCCAGTATGAAAAAACAGAATGAAATTGAAATGGATTGCAAGCATCATCCTTCCAGCCAAGCAAGTGGAAAGTTGTGTGTGTCGTGCCTCCTTCAGCTTCTCCTCTGTCTGCCCAGTCAGTGCAGTGTTGCTTTTTGCATATAATACCTGCATCTAGTCTGTCAATCTCCTAATTGCATCAGCTGTCGGTTGTTTCCAGCACCAAGCAACCCATTCAGCCCAGGTCGTCCTCACACCCTGGATCCAATTAGGACTGATGATTGGTTAATTGGCTTATCACCTGAATGAATTGTTTGGACCTCCCCTCCTCCACGTTTGATTTGGGCCTGTTGTGCACACCTCGGAGGGTTGCTGAGTCGTCTCTGGCAGGCAATTGACCCTTTTTTGTATCAAGTTGGCTGGATGTAACCATTTAGCTTTTGCAGTGCTTCAATAAATGAGTAAAGTTTGCCTGTGTCTCCCTCTTGTGGATCTTTTGAACTGGATTACTTAGTGGCTAAAAAGTAGCCCAGCACTTCCTATGCAGCTGGACCTACCTTGTCTGTTCAATGGACGGAACACTGCGCGTGTCACAAGAGCCTTGTCAGGTCAAGAGGTCAAAGAGGTCAAGTAAGGTCAGCTATTGGATGACATCACAAGGGCCCTGATGGAACACTCAACAATGGTGCCGTGACATCACAATCAACAATGGTTATCCTTTTTTTTTTTTTTTTTTTTTTTTCCTTTCACTCACTACTATTCCTATCATGCTTTCTGCTTGGCGTGCTTTGGCACCGCACCAGGAATTTCGTGCGAAGAAAAGGCGTGTCCAAAAGTCGCGTGTGGGCGGAGCTATGCAGATAGCAAACACGAAAAGAAGCATGCTGGTGTGACTTCTGTGCGTAGGACGCGCGTGAACGTTTTCCCCGGTTTGTGAGAGAAAGAAGCCTCCCGGACTGTGTATTGGGCTGGGGACAGTAGTCTATTGCCTTCATTAGTGCTCTGCATTGGGGACCATCGGCCTGTACTGCGAACCCTTTTCAGGTTATCGCTTCTCGGCCTTTTGGCTAAGATCAAGTGTAGTATCTGTTCTTATCAGTTTAATATCTGATACGTCCCCTATCTGGGGACCATATATTAAATGGATTTTTCGAACAGGGAGATGGAAAAAGAGCTTGCTCTGTCCACTCCACGCATTGACCTGGTATTGCAGTACCTCCAGGACCGGTGCACCCCTTCTAATCCAGTATGAAAAAACAGAATGAAATTGAAATGGATTGCAAGCATCATCCTTCCAGCCAAGCAAGTGGAAAGTTGTGTGTGTCGTGCCTCCTTCAGCTTCTCCTCTGTCTGCCCAGTCAGTGCAGTGTTGCTTTTTGCATATAATACCTGCATCTAGTCTGTCAATCTCCTAATTGCATCAGCTGTCGGTTGTTTCCAGCACCAAGCAACCCATTCAGCCAGTCTCCTCACACCCTGGATCCAATTAGGACTGATGATTGGTTAATTGGCTTATCACCTGAATGAATTGTTTGGACCTCCCCTCCTCCACGTTTGATTTGGGCCTGTTGTGCACACCTCGGAGGGTTGCTGAGTCGTCTCTGGCAGGCAATTGACCCTTTTTTGTATCAAGTTGGCTGGATGTAACCATTTAGCTTTTGCAGTGCTTCAATAAATGAGTAAAGTTTGCCTGTGTCTCCCTCTTGTGGATCTTTTGAACTGGATTACTTAGTGGCTAAAAAGTAGCCCAGCACTTCCTATGCAGCTGGACCTACCTTGTCTGTTCAATGGACGGAACACTGCGCGTGTCACAAGAGCCTTGTCAGGTCAAGAGGTCAAAGAGGTCAAGTAAGGTCAGCTATTGGATGACATCACAAGGGCCCTGATGGAACACTCAACAATGGTGCCGTGACATCACAATCAACAATGGTTATCCTTTTTTTTTTTTTTTTTTTTTTTTTCCTTTCACTCACTACTATTCCTATCATGCTTTCTGCTTGGCGTGCTTTGGCACCGCACCAGGAATTTCGTGCGAAGAAAAGGCGTGTCCAAAAGTCGCGTGTGGGCGGAGCTATGCAGATAGCAAACACGAAAAGAAGCATGCTGGTGTGACTTCTGTGCGTAGGACGCGCGTGAACGTTTTCCCCGGTTTGTGAGAGAAAGAAGCCTCCCGGACTGTGTATTGGGCTGGGGACAGTAGTCTATTGCCTTCATTAGTGCTCTGCATTGGGGACCATCGGCCTGTACTGCGAACCCTTTTCAGGTTATCGCTTCTCGGCCTTTTGGCTAAGATCAAGTGTAGGGATACATCGGTCTTAGTCAGAAGGTGCCTGGGGTACCCGTCTCCTCTGCCTTGGAGGTTGGGGCCGCGCTGAAAAGTTCGGTCCTGCCTCCTTGCTGCTATTGGGGAGCGGCTTAGTCCCTGGGCAACGAGGAGCGATCACCTGCCTGCTACTTCGGTGGTAGGGCGCTACCAGTCCCTGGAACGTGGTCTTCGCTTGCTGGATGGAAGAATCGCCGGAAATGGAGATCCAGGATCCTGTGTTGGACGAAGTTCCGTCATTTGAAAGGCTCAAGAATGGCGTTCGGTTCCTGTTATTGGATACCAAGAAGAAGGAGAAAGGACTCGTATTTTTGGTGGAAGAAATTCTGTTTGGCCTTATAGAGGTACGGAAAGACATGATATTATCCATGCTTGAATTCCCAAGGCGTGGGATGTTTGATGTCATCTTCGCTACAGAAGATATATGTGCAGTTGTGGCAAAAAGACTGGAACATTTCAGATTGAGTCCGGTTATGAATGGAGTCAAGGTGATATTGCACTTTCCCAGAAGGGAGAGAGTTTTGACTGTGAGAATGTACAGCCCATACGTGGCTGAAGAAGACATTGTGACTTTCTTACTGAGGTTTTGTGACAAAGTTGATTGTAGTGGTAAAATCTACAATAAGTATGGGATCTGGTCCACAAAGTGGAAATTTTTTGTAAAATTTAAAGAGAGTTCTGAAGGAGAAGTTGTGTTTCCACCAAGTAGATTTAAACTTGGGAGTGTAAACGGTGACCTTTTCTTTAACGGAATGCAGGAATTCTGTAAAAATTGTAAAAGATACGGTCATGAAAAAGATACTTGTACTAACCAGTGGTGTTTGAGATGTGAGGAGTTTGGTCACTTAGCAGCGAATTGCAAAAAAGAAAAGAAATGTAATTTATGCGGTGAAAACGGTCATGTTTACTTGTCCTGTCCAAAGAGGAAAGGAGAAGAAACAAAAAGAAAGAGAAGAGAAGAGAGTAAACAGAGAAAAGAGGAAAGCCAAGGTGGTATTAGGAGAGTGGTGAAGGAAAGTGAGAGAGAAGAAAAGAAAATAGAGGTGAGAGAGAAAAAAGAAGTGAGGAAAGAAGTGAGAAAAGGAGAAAAAGAGGAAAAAGAAGGGAGAAAAGAAGAGAAAGGGAAAACTGGGTTTCAATACGAAACCGGGAGTGGAGAAGTAGGAAAAGAAATAGAAGAACTTACAAAAACAGGCATTGATCTGGGATGCTTGTTTAGTAAAGTAAGGAAGCTATTAGGAGAACAAAGAGTCAAGTTTTTTGAGTATTATAAGGTCCCTCAGTGTCATCAAGGGGGAGTACCAGAAAATATAAGTGCAGATATGATTTTGCATAGGAATGTGTTAAGGTTAATGGCATATTATGCCTGGAAGGGGGGTCTAAGACCAGGCTGAAAAGAATGGGAAAATTTGTGTTTCTTTTGTTGTTATATGTTTGTCATGTTTGTTAATATTATTTTTTTAGAAAATAAGAAATATAAATAAAAATTAAAAAAGAAAGTTGGTATGGATGATGAGGCGTGGGGCATAAAAAGTGTCTAGTACAATTATGCCGCGTCTTCTGACGCATCAACTAAAAACTAAAAAAAAATCTGTTCTTATCAGTTTAATATCTGATACGTCCCCTATCTGGGGACCATATATTAAATGGATTTTTCGAACAGGGAGATGGAAAAAGAGCTTGCTCTGTCCACTCCACGCATTGACCTGGTATTGCAGTACCTCCAGGACCGGTGCACCCCTTCTAATCCAGTATGAAAAAACAGAATGAAATTGAAATGGATTGCAAGCATCATCCTTCCAGCCAAGCAAGTGGAAAGTTGTGTGTGTCGTGCCTCCTTCAGCTTCTCCTCTGTCTGCCCAGTCAGTGCAGTGTTGCTTTTTGCATATAATACCTGCATCTAGTCTGTCAATCTCCTAATTGCATCAGCTGTCGGTTGTTTCCAGCACCAAGCAACCCATTCAGCCCAGTCTCCTCACACCCTGGATCCAATTAGGACTGATGATTGGTTAATTGGCTTATCACCTGAATGAATTGTTTGGACCTCCCCTCCTCCACGTTTGATTTGGGCCTGTTGTGCACACCTCGGAGGGTTGCTGAGTCGTCTCTGGCAGGCAATTGACCCTTTTTTGTATCAAGTTGGCTGGATGTAACCATTTAGCTTTTGCAGTGCTTCAATAAATGAGTAAAGTTTGCCTGTGTCTCCCTCTTGTGGATCTTTTGAACTGGATTACTTAGTGGCTAAAAAGTAGCCCAGCACTTCCTATGCAGCTGGACCTACCTTGTCTGTTCAATGGACGGAACACTGCGCGTGTCACAAGAGCCTTGTCAGGTCAAGAGGTCAAAGAGGTCAAGTAAGGTCAGCTATTGGATGACATCACAAGGGCCCTGATGGAACACTCAACAATGGTGCCGTGACATCACAATCAACAATGGTTATCCTTTTTTTTTTTTTTTTTTTTTTTTTCCTTTCACTCACTACTATTCCTATCATGCTTTCTGCTTGGCGTGCTTTGGCACCGCACCAGGAATTTCGTGCGAAGAAAAGGCGTGTCCAAAAGTCGCGTGTGGGCGGAGCTATGCAGATAGCAAACACGAAAAGAAGCATGCTGGTGTGACTTCTGTGCGTAGGACGCGCGTGAACGTTTTCCCCGGTTTGTGAGAGAAAGAAGCCTCCCGGACTGTGTATTGGGCTGGGGACAGTAGTCTATTGCCTTCATTAGTGCTCTGCATTGGGGACCATCGGCCTGTACTGCGAACCCTTTTCAGGTTATCGCTTCTCGGCCTTTTGGCAAGATCATGGTCTTGTTGAGAGGGATCCGTACCAAGCTCTTGGCCCTGCAGCATCGCCACATGGCTTAAGCTGCTCGCTGCTATAAGGAGAAGGTGGGATAACCAAGAAGGCGATCAAGACGGAGAAAGATGGGCGTGAAAATCGATTACGCCGGGACCGGAGACTTCCGGGTCAGGAACGCGTTTGGAATTTGTGTCGAGGAAGCGAAGAAAGAAAAATTTACAGATGAACATCTTGTCAAAGAGGTACTGTTTAAAACTCTACATGTCAGTATGGCGGATATTTTGTGCTTACAAGATCGAATTGGTGGAAGGCGCACTCTTGTCTTAACATCTATAGGAGCCTGTCATAATTTATTTTTGTTTTTGGAGAGGAATAAGGACAATCCAGAACTAGATGGCTTGACGTTCACGGTGTTGTACAATAGAGACATTCACTTGGTCGTGTTTATGTACAACCCATACGTCGATACGGATGATATTTTTTTGTTCTTATCTAAATACTGCGAAAAAGTCGTTTACGCCCATAAAGTTATGGGTAGCCATGGTTTGTGGACTGGCAAACACAAGTATTTTGTGCGTTTCCGCCCTGATCCTCTGAGCCCAGGGGGTATGAGTCATCCTCCCCAAAGTTTTGTTATTGGCAGAGATAGAGGCCTCATTTTCTTTCAAGACGCTCCAAGTTATTGCCGAAAATGCAAGTTGTATGGGCATGTACAAGAGAATTGTCAGCAAACCTCCTTCGTCTGTTCGAAGTGTCATAAAGATGGGCATATCGCAAAGGATTGTAAAAATGCAATTATCTGTAATCTCTGTGAAGAAGCGGGGCATACTTTTAAAGAGTGTCCTTCACGTGGCTATAGAGCTAAGCCAAAAAGATTGTATGCTGATGTTGCAAGGGCAAGGGCTGCAGGGCCATCTCGGATCCCAGATCAGCCGTCTCAAACTCCTGTGCAGTTATCCCAGAATCCAGTTCAGGCGTCTCAAATGGCAGTTCAATCACAGACTGATATACATCAGAGTGGAAGTGTGCAGCAAGCTACTCCTATTGTTTCCCCTGTGGGGAGTAGAGAAAATGTGGAGATGGACATTTCCCAGGTGGAGGAAGATTTTCCCCAAATATTTGGTCTTCAGTCGGATCTTCAGGGAGAAGGAGAGGTGGTCTCTCCCTTACCTAAATCGCCAGTGCCCGGGTGGGATGAGATGGAGGACCCACAGGAGGATGGGAGAGGTGAACAAGGAGATTTTGTATCCACCAGTGACTTCATAACACCCACTACGAGATCAGCGGAGGAATCGCTGAGCTCAGTTGTAAAGAAACCCCGCTTATTACCGCCTCAGTACAGTGGAGTAGAACAGAGTCCGGTAAGGCAGGAGGCGTATCCTGCTGCTTGCATTCCGGACAACAGTGCTTTTTTGGACGAGTCAAAGGCCAGGGACTTTTGCTCAGGAGGTCAACCTCCCGACGGAATCGGATAAGGAAACAGTGGGGTACTGGTAACTATGTCCGAAATAAGATCTTGCAATGGGGGGAAAAGCTGAATTTCATGTCTTATCCTTGAATGTGAGGGTACTGAAATCAAGAGCTAGACGAACTGCAGTTTTTGATTATATTAAAAAACAAAATCCGGATATCGCATGTCTTCAAGAGTGCGGTATCTCAGAACCCGTCTGTGCTAATGAGTGGCCACATGGGAACTCAATTTGGTCAGGTTCTTGTATAAATAAGAATGATGGTGTGGGGATAGTTTTATGTCATAGAGATCTTGTTTTTGAAAGCTACACGGTGGTGGAGGTGGGGAGGTGCATTATGGCGATGATTAAGTACAAGGGGTGGCGGGTTAGGATTATTAACGTTTATTGTCCTACCGGGAAAAAAGAACGTCTAGAGTTACTAGACAAATTGAATTTTTTTCTGGTAGGTAGAGTGCCGACAATTTTATTGGGTGATTTCAATTGCACTATAGAAGGTGATAAGATGGATGTGACAGGGAATAGATTGCACAAAATTGTTTCAGATTTTTCTTTAACTGATTCTGCATTGATGTTAGGTAAACCCCCACCTGCTACCTTTAAAGCAGATAGGGGTGATTTTTTTTCTAGGATTGATTTTGTTTTTCTTTCCAAAAATTTATTTTGTAGGAAAATGTTATACCTTGATGTTATTTTTTCTGATCACATGTGCTTGTCTGTTTGGGTGGAAGGAGATGAGGAGATTACATATGGTAGAGGTGTGTGGAAACTGAATATGGGTTTGTTAGATGATGAGATGGTGATGAGAGTGTTTAAGTACCAGTATGAAAGATGGAAATTCAGAAAGGATGATTTTGTGAATGTTTTGTGTTGGTGGGATTGGATGAAATCAAGAATAAAACTTTTTTTCAAGAAATGGGGGTATAAGAGGGCGAGGAAGAGGAGGAATGAATACAATGAATTAAATAGGAGAGCTGAGTGGTTGTGGAAATTGAGTGCAATGGGTGTAGATGTGAAAGATTTGTTGGAAGTTGTTAAAAGGGAAAAGAAAGTGTTTATGGAGAGAAAGGGTAAAGAGATTATTTTTAGGGCGAAAGTTGATATGATTGAGAAGAATGAAAAATGTTCTAGGTTTTTTTTCAAAAAGGTGTGTGGTAAAAAGGAAGATATGTTGGAAGTGGTTGATAGCAAGGGAGAGTGTGTTAGGGGTAAAAGTGTGATTGGGGCAGTGGAAGAGTTCTATGGAAATTTGTATGGGTTGAAGTGGATTGATAAGGACCTTATGATGGAGGTAATGAATGTTTTGGATGAAAAATTAAATGTAGAAAGTCAGAGTTTGGTGTGTGAGGATATTTCTACAGAAGAAATAAAGAAGATTGTGTGGAGTTGTAAAAAAAATAAGACACCGGGTAAGGATGGTATTCCGATTGAGTTGTATGTGAGAGCATGGGACTGGATGGGAAATGATTTTTTGGAAGTATGTAGGTATATGTGGGAAAATGGTGTAATAGGGGAGTCGATGAAAGAAGGCGTGGTAGTTCTGATTTTTAAAAAGGGTGACAAAAATAAACTCGAGAATTGGAGACCAATAACTTTATTAAATGCTGATTATAAGGTATTTGGTAAATTGTTGGCTAATCGGATGCGTGGTGTGATTGATAAGGTTGTGAATGAAGATCAAGTTTGTGCTGTGCCTGGGAGAAGTATGAATGAAAATTTAGTTCTATTGAGAGATTTGATTGGAGATTGCATGAGTAGAAAACAGAAATGCATGTTACTAGCGATAGATTTTGAGAAAGCATTTGACAGAGTGGCACACTGTTTTATGTTTGCAGTTCTAGAGCGAATGGGTTTTCCAAAGAAGTTTGTGGACTGTGTGAAGAGTTTGTATAGTGGGGTGTCAAGTGAGTTTATGATAAATGGTTGGTTGAGTAAAAAGGTGAATGTATGGAGTGGTGTGAGACAAGGCTGCCCAATGTCTCCTGTGCTTTTCATTAGTGTGATTGAGGTATTAATGTGTTTAATAAGGAAGGATAAAGTTATGAGAGGTATGTTGATTCCGGGGAGTATGGGTAAATGTGTGAAAGTGTTAGGATACATGGATGATGTGGTGATTGTAAGTGATAATATGGCTGCTATTAGGAGAGGAAGGTTATGGTTGGATATGTTTTGTGGTGCGTCTGCCTTTAAAATTAACTGGAATAAATGTGTGTTTAAATGTTTTGGGGATAGGAGTATTTGTCTGGAAGATGTTAAGAATGAGAATAATGAGGTGAAGGTGTTAGGTATTTTGTTTAATGATGATTTGAAAGGGAATGAGAGTTGGGATGAATGTGGGAGAAAGATTGAGAGGAAATTAAATTTCTGGAGGTTAAGAGATCTTTCACTCACAGGGAAAGTATTGATTATAAAAGCTGTTATTTTGCCAATTATCCTTTTTGTAGCAGGAGTATACCCTGCATGTTCAAAAAAAGTTGCGAAAGTTGAGAAACTGGTGTTTACGTTTCTTTGGGGAGGACGTATGGAGAAGCTGAAAAGAGAGTATGTGTATAAAAGAAGTGTGAATGGTGGTTTGGATTTCCCTAAGTTTGAAATTTTTCTTGGTTTGAATTATATTAAAAGTTTTGTGGTGTTGGTGGAGAAACAGAATAAGAGTGCATATATGGTAAGATACATGGCTGGATGGATGATGTATGGGTTGAAGTGGTGTGAAAGAGATGCTAGAGTGCCTGTGTCGTTTAAATGTCCAGTGTGGTATGAAGTGGTTGAAAGGTTTATTAGGAAATTTGATTTATTGGCTGTGAGAATGGAAGTGTTTAAAGATAAGAAAAAGGTGATGGCTAAATTTAGAGAAAATGAGGTTGCATGTGATATTGTAGGGTTAAGGTCGGATGTTGCATCAGTAGTGTGGAAGAAATGTTCAATAGTAGGCATATCAAATAGACAGAAAGATATTGTGTGGATGGGGTTGCAAAACATATTGCCTGTGCGTGAAGTCCAGAAAAAAAGGGATTTAATTAGGTCAGAAGTTTGTCCAAGAGATGGGTGCGGGGGATGTGAGTCTGTAAGACATTTATTTTGGGATTGTGGGTATGCAAATGATGTATGGAAAAGAGTGGGAGGTTTAGTTAAAGAGTTGACGGGTGTTGCGTATATGGACTGGAAAGTGGCGATGTTTGGTATTGGTGCGCGTGGTAGGATGAATACAAGGATTTTGTGGTATATAATGGTATGTGTTATGGAGAGTCTGTGGGATGTGAGGAATTTATTAGTGTTCAAGAAAGAAGTAGTGCCTGAGTGTGACTGTGTTAAGTTAGTTCTGTCTAGACTTTATGTAATTCATTTATGGGATAGACAGTATGGTGGAGGTATAGATTCAGAGGGAGTATGGAAGTTTAAAAAATGGAGATCGTTGATCAAGTATTGAATTAAGTTATGATGTATTGTGTTTGTTGTCTTTTGATGATGTGTTTTTTTTTTCTTCTGTATATATGAATTTTGACTTTATTTGAAAATAAAAAAAAAAAAAAAAAAAAAAAAAAAAAAATCTGTTCTTATCAGTTTAATATCTGATACGTCCCCTATCTGGGGACCATATATTAAATGGATTTTTCGAACAGGGAGATGGAAAAAGAGCTTGCTCTGTCCACTCCACGCATTGACCTGGTATTGCAGTACCTCCAGGACCGGTGCACCCCTTCTAATCCAGTATGAAAAAACAGAATGAAATTGAAATGGATTGCAAGCATCATCCTTCCAGCCAAGCAAGTGGAAAGTTGTGTGTGTCGTGCCTCCTTCAGCTTCTCCTCTGTCTGCCCAGTCAGTGCAGTGTTGCTTTTTGCATATAATACCTGCATCTAGTCTGTCAATCTCCTAATTGCATCAGCTGTCGGTTGTTTCCAGCACCAAGCAACCCATTCAGCCCCAGTGTCGTCACACACACCCTGGATCCAATTAAGACTGATGATTGGTTAATTGGCTTATCACCTGAATGAATTGTTTGGACCTCCCCTCCTCCACGTTTGATTTGGGCCTGTTGTGCACACCTCGGAGGGTTGCTGAGTCGTCTCTGGCAGGCAATTGACCCTTTTTTGTATCAAGTTGGCTGGATGTAACCATTTAGCTTTTGCAGTGCTTCAATAAATGAGTAAAGTTTGCCTGTGTCTCCCTCTTGTGGATCTTTTGAACTGGATTACTTAGTGGCTAAAAAGTAGCCCAGCACTTCCTATGCAGCTGGACCTACCTTGTCTGTTCAATGGACGGAACACTGCGCGTGTCACAAGAGCCTTGTCAGGTCAAGAGGTCAAAGAGGTCAAGTAAGGTCAGCTATTGGATGACATCACAAGGGCCCTGATGGAACACTCAACAATGGTGCCGTGACATCACAATCAACAATGGTTATCCTTTTTTTTTTTTTTTTTTTTTTCCTTTCACTCACTACTATTCCTATCATGCTTTCTGCTTGGCGTGCTTTGGCACCGCACCAGGAATTTCGTGCGAAGAAAAGGCGTGTCCAAAAGTCGCGTGTGGGCGGAGCTATGCAGATAGCAAACACGAAAAGAAGCATGCTGGTGTGACTTCTGTGCGTAGGACGCGCGTGAACGTTTTCCCCGGTTTGTGAGAGAAAGAAGCCTCCCGGACTGTGTATTGGGCTGGGGACAGTAGTCTATTGCCTTCATTAGTGCTCTGCATTGGGGACCATCGGCCTGTACTGCGAACCCTTTTCAGGTTATCGCTTCTCGGCCTTTTGGCTAAGATCAAGTGTAGTATCTGTTCTTATCAGTTTAATATCTGATACGTCCCCTATCTGGGGACCATATATTAAATGGATTTTTCGAACAGGGAGATGGAAAAAGAGCTTGCTCTGTCCACTCCACGCATTGACCTGGTATTGCAGTACCTCCAGGACCGGTGCACCCCTTCTAATCCAGTATGAAAAAACAGAATGAAATTGAAATGGATTGCAAGCATCATCCTTCCAGCCAAGCAAGTGGAAAGTTGTGTGTGTCGTGCCTCCTTCAGCTTCTCCTCTGTCTGCCCAGTCAGTGCAGTGTTGCTTTTTGCATATAATACCTGCATCTAGTCTGTCAATCTCCTAATTGCATCAGCTGTCGGTTGTTTCCAGCACCAAGCAACCCATTCAGCCCAGTGTCGTCACACACACCCTGGATCCAATTAAGACTGATGATTGGTTAATTGGCTTATCACCTGAATGAATTGTTTGGACCTCCCCTCCTCCACGTTTGATTTGGGCCTGTTGTGCACACCTCGGAGGGTTGCTGAGTCGTCTCTGGCAGGCAATTGACCCTTTTTTGTATCAAGTTGGCTGGATGTAACCATTTAGCTTTTGCAGTGCTTCAATAAATGAGTAAAGTTTGCCTGTGTCTCCCTCTTGTGGATCTTTTGAACTGGATTACTTAGTGGCTAAAAAGTAGCCCAGCACTTCCTATGCAGCTGGACCTACCTTGTCTGTTCAATGGACGGAACACTGCGCGTGTCACAAGAGCCTTGTCAGGTCAAGAGGTCAAAGAGGTCAAGTAAGGTCAGCTATTGGATGACATCACAAGGGCCCTGATGGAACACTCAACAATGGTGCCGTGACATCACAATCAACAATGGTTATCCTTTTTTTTTTTTTTTTTTTTTTTCCTTTCACTCACTACTATTCCTATCATGCTTTCTGCTTGGCGTGCTTTGGCACCGCACCAGGAATTTCGTGCGAAGAAAAGGCGTGTCCAAAAGTCGCGTGTGGGCGGAGCTATGCAGATAGCAAACACGAAAAGAAGCATGCTGGTGTGACTTCTGTGCGTAGGACGCGCGTGAACGTTTTCCCCGGTTTGTGAGAGAAAGAAGCCTCCCGGACTGTGTATTGGGCTGGGGACAGTAGTCTATTGCCTTCATTAGTGCTCTGCATTGGGGACCATCGGCCTGTACTGCGAACCCTTTTCAGGTTATCGCTTCTCGGCCTTTTGGCTAAGATCAAGTGTAGTATCTGTTCTTATCAGTTTAATATCTGATACGTCCCCTATCTGGGGACCATATATTAAATGGATTTTTCGAACAGGGAGATGGAAAAAGAGCTTGCTCTGTCCACTCCACGCATTGACCTGGTATTGCAGTACCTCCAGGACCGGTGCACCCCTTCTAATCCAGTATGAAAAAACAGAATGAAATTGAAATGGATTGCAAGCATCATCCTTCCAGCCAAGCAAGTGGAAAGTTGTGTGTGTCGTGCCTCCTTCAGCTTCTCCTCTGTCTGCCCAGTCAGTGCAGTGTTGCTTTTTGCATATAATACCTGCATCTAGTCTGTCAATCTCCTAATTGCATCAGCTGTCGGTTGTTTCCAGCACCAAGCAACCCATTCAGCCCAGGTCGTCCACACACCCTGGATCCAATTAGGACTGATGATTGGTTAATTGGCTTATCACCTGAATGAATTGTTTGGACCTCCCCTCCTCCACGTTTGATTTGGGCCTGTTGTGCACACCTCGGAGGGTTGCTGAGTCGTCTCTGGCAGGCAATTGACCCTTTTTTGTATCAAGTTGGCTGGATGTAACCATTTAGCTTTTGCAGTGCTTCAATAAATGAGTAAAGTTTGCCTGTGTCTCCCTCTTGTGGATCTTTTGAACTGGATTACTTAGTGGCTAAAAAGTAGCCCAGCACTTCCTATGCAGCTGGACCTACCTTGTCTGTTCAATGGACGGAACACTGCGCGTGTCACAAGAGCCTTGTCAGGTCAAGAGGTCAAAGAGGTCAAGTAAGGTCAGCTATTGGATGACATCACAAGGGCCCTGATGGAACACTCAACAATGGTGCCGTGACATCACAATCAACAATGGTTATCCTTTTTTTTTTTTTTTTTTTTTTTTTTCCTTTCACTCACTACTATTCCTATCATGCTTTCTGCTTGGCGTGCTTTGGCACCGCACCAGGAATTTCGTGCGAAGAAAAGGCGTGTCCAAAAGTCGCGTGTGGGCGGAGCTATGCAGATAGCAAACACGAAAAGAAGCATGCTGGTGTGACTTCTGTGCGTAGGACGCGCGTGAACGTTTTCCCCGGTTTGTGAGAGAAAGAAGCCTCCCGGACTGTGTATTGGGCTGGGGACAGTAGTCTATTGCCTTCATTAGTGCTCTGCATTGGGGACCATCGGCCTGTACTGCGAACCCTTTTCAGGTTATCGCTTCTCGGCCTTTTGGCTAAGATCAAGTGTAGTATCTGTTCTTATCAGTTTAATATCTGATACGTCCCCTATCTGGGGACCATATATTAAATGGATTTTTCGAACAGGGAGATGGAAAAAGAGCTTGCTCTGTCCACTCCACGCATTGACCTGGTATTGCAGTACCTCCAGGACCGGTGCACCCCTTCTAATCCAGTATGAAAAAACAGAATGAAATTGAAATGGATTGCAAGCATCATCCTTCCAGCCAAGCAAGTGGAAAGTTGTGTGTGTCGTGCCTCCTTCAGCTTCTCCTCTGTCTGCCCAGTCAGTGCAGTGTTGCTTTTTGCATATAATACCTGCATCTAGTCTGTCAATCTCCTAATTGCATCAGCTGTCGGTTGTTTCCAGCACCAAGCAACCCATTCAGCCCAGTCGTCCTCACACCCTGGATCCAATTAGGACTGATGATTGGTTAATTGGCTTATCACCTGAATGAATTGTTTGGACCTCCCCTCCTCCACGTTTGATTTGGGCCTGTTGTGCACACCTCGGAGGGTTGCTGAGTCGTCTCTGGCAGGCAATTGACCCTTTTTTGTATCAAGTTGGCTGGATGTAACCATTTAGCTTTTGCAGTGCTTCAATAAATGAGTAAAGTTTGCCTGTGTCTCCCTCTTGTGGATCTTTTGAACTGGATTACTTAGTGGCTAAAAAGTAGCCCAGCACTTCCTATGCAGCTGGACCTACCTTGTCTGTTCAATGGACGGAACACTGCGCGTGTCACAAGAGCCTTGTCAGGTCAAGAGGTCAAAGAGGTCAAGTAAGGTCAGCTATTGGATGACATCACAAGGGCCCTGATGGAACACTCAACAATGGTGCCGTGACATCACAATCAACAATGGTTATCCTTTTTTTTTTTTTTTTTTTTTTTTTTTTCCTTTCACTCACTACTATTCCTATCATGCTTTCTGCTTGGCGTGCTTTGGCACCGCACCAGGAATTTCGTGCGAAGAAAAGGCGTGTCCAAAAGTCGCGTGTGGGCGGAGCTATGCAGATAGCAAACACGAAAAGAAGCATGCTGGTGTGACTTCTGTGCGTAGGACGCGCGTGAACGTTTTCCCCGGTTTGTGAGAGAAAGAAGCCTCCCGGACTGTGTATTGGGCTGGGGACAGTAGTCTATTGCCTTCATTAGTGCTCTGCATTGGGGACCATCGGCCTGTACTGCGAACCCTTTTCAGGTTATCGCTTCTCGGCCTTTTGGCTAAGATCAAGTGTAGTATCTGTTCTTATCAGTTTAATATCTGATACGTCCCCTATCTGGGGACCATATATTAAATGGATTTTTCGAACAGGGAGATGGAAAAAGAGCTTGCTCTGTCCACTCCACGCATTGACCTGGTATTGCAGTACCTCCAGGACCGGTGCACCCCTTCTAATCCAGTATGAAAAAACAGAATGAAATTGAAATGGATTGCAAGCATCATCCTTCCAGCCAAGCAAGTGGAAAGTTGTGTGTGTCGTGCCTCCTTCAGCTTCTCCTCTGTCTGCCCAGTCAGTGCAGTGTTGCTTTTTGCATATAATACCTGCATCTAGTCTGTCAATCTCCTAATTGCATCAGCTGTCGGTTGTTTCCAGCACCAAGCAACCCATTCAGCCAGTCTCCTCACACCCTGGATCCAATTAGGACTGATGATTGGTTAATTGGCTTATCACCTGAATGAATTGTTTGGACCTCCCCTCCTCCACGTTTGATTTGGGCCTGTTGTGCACACCTCGGAGGGTTGCTGAGTCGTCTCTGGCAGGCAATTGACCCTTTTTTGTATCAAGTTGGCTGGATGTAACCATTTAGCTTTTGCAGTGCTTCAATAAATGAGTAAAGTTTGCCTGTGTCTCCCTCTTGTGGATCTTTTGAACTGGATTACTTAGTGGCTAAAAAGTAGCCCAGCACTTCCTATGCAGCTGGACCTACCTTGTCTGTTCAATGGACGGAACACTGCGCGTGTCACAAGAGCCTTGTCAGGTCAAGAGGTCAAAGAGGTCAAGTAAGGTCAGCTATTGGATGACATCACAAGGGCCCTGATGGAACACTCAACAATGGTGCCGTGACATCACAATCAACAATGGTTATCCTTTTTTTTTTTTTTTTTTTTTTTTTTTTTCCTTTCACTCACTACTATTCCTATCATGCTTTCTGCTTGGCGTGCTTTGGCACCGCACCAGGAATTTCGTGCGAAGAAAAGGCGTGTCCAAAAGTCGCGTGTGGGCGGAGCTATGCAGATAGCAAACACGAAAAGAAGCATGCTGGTGTGACTTCTGTGCGTAGGACGCGCGTGAACGTTTTCCCCGGTTTGTGAGAGAAAGAAGCCTCCCGGACTGTGTATTGGGCTGGGGACAGTAGTCTATTGCCTTCATTAGTGCTCTGCATTGGGGACCATCGGCCTGTACTGCGAACCCTTTTCAGGTTATCGCTTCTCGGCCTTTTGGCTAAGATCAAGTGTAGTATCTGTTCTTATCAGTTTAATATCTGATACGTCCCCTATCTGGGGACCATATATTAAATGGATTTTTCGAACAGGGAGATGGAAAAAGAGCTTGCTCTGTCCACTCCACGCATTGACCTGGTATTGCAGTACCTCCAGGACCGGTGCACCCCTTCTAATCCAGTATGAAAAAACAGAATGAAATTGAAATGGATTGCAAGCATCATCCTTCCAGCCAAGCAAGTGGAAAGTTGTGTGTGTCGTGCCTCCTTCAGCTTCTCCTCTGTCTGCCCAGTCAGTGCAGTGTTGCTTTTTGCATATAATACCTGCATCTAGTCTGTCAATCTCCTAATTGCATCAGCTGTCGGTTGTTTCCAGCACCAAGCAACCCATTCAGCCCAGGTCGTCCTCACACCCTGGATCCAATTAGGACTGATGATTGGTTAATTGGCTTATCACCTGAATGAATTGTTTGGACCTCCCCTCCTCCACGTTTGATTTGGGCCTGTTGTGCACACCTCGGAGGGTTGCTGAGTCGTCTCTGGCAGGCAATTGACCCTTTTTTGTATCAAGTTGGCTGGATGTAACCATTTAGCTTTTGCAGTGCTTCAATAAATGAGTAAAGTTTGCCTGTGTCTCCCTCTTGTGGATCTTTTGAACTGGATTACTTAGTGGCTAAAAAGTAGCCCAGCACTTCCTATGCAGCTGGACCTACCTTGTCTGTTCAATGGACGGAACACTGCGCGTGTCACAAGAGCCTTGTCAGGTCAAGAGGTCAAAGAGGTCAAGTAAGGTCAGCTATTGGATGACATCACAAGGGCCCTGATGGAACACTCAACAATGGTGCCGTGACATCACAATCAACAATGGTTATCCTTTTTTTTTTTTTTTTTTTTTTTTTTTTCCTTTCACTCACTACTATTCCTATCATGCTTTCTGCTTGGCGTGCTTTGGCACCGCACCAGGAATTTCGTGCGAAGAAAAGGCGTGTCCAAAAGTCGCGTGTGGGCGGAGCTATGCAGATAGCAAACACGAAAAGAAGCATGCTGGTGTGACTTCTGTGCGTAGGACGCGCGTGAACGTTTTCCCCGGTTTGTGAGAGAAAGAAGCCTCCCGGACTGTGTATTGGGCTGGGGACAGTAGTCTATTGCCTTCATTAGTGCTCTGCATTGGGGACCATCGGCCTGTACTGCGAACCCTTTTCAGGTTATCGCTTCTCGGCCTTTTGGCTAAGATCAAGTGTAGTATCTGTTCTTATCAGTTTAATATCTGATACGTCCCCTATCTGGGGACCATATATTAAATGGATTTTTCGAACAGGGAGATGGAAAAAGAGCTTGCTCTGTCCACTCCACGCATTGACCTGGTATTGCAGTACCTCCAGGACCGGTGCACCCCTTCTAATCCAGTATGAAAAAACAGAATGAAATTGAAATGGATTGCAAGCATCATCCTTCCAGCCAAGCAAGTGGAAAGTTGTGTGTGTCGTGCCTCCTTCAGCTTCTCCTCTGTCTGCCCAGTCAGTGCAGTGTTGCTTTTTGCATATAATACCTGCATCTAGTCTGTCAATCTCCTAATTGCATCAGCTGTCGGTTGTTTCCAGCACCAAGCAACCCATTCAGCCCAGTCTCCTCACACCCTGGATCCAATTAGGACTGATGATTGGTTAATTGGCTTATCACCTGAATGAATTGTTTGGACCTCCCCTCCTCCACGTTTGATTTGGGCCTGTTGTGCACACCTCGGAGGGTTGCTGAGTCGTCTCTGGCAGGCAATTGACCCTTTTTTGTATCAAGTTGGCTGGATGTAACCATTTAGCTTTTGCAGTGCTTCAATAAATGAGTAAAGTTTGCCTGTGTCTCCCTCTTGTGGATCTTTTGAACTGGATTACTTAGTGGCTAAAAAGTAGCCCAGCACTTCCTATGCAGCTGGACCTACCTTGTCTGTTCAATGGACGGAACACTGCGCGTGTCACAAGAGCCTTGTCAGGTCAAGAGGTCAAAGAGGTCAAGTAAGGTCAGCTATTGGATGACATCACAAGGGCCCTGATGGAACACTCAACAATGGTGCCGTGACATCACAATCAACAATGGTTATCCTTTTTTTTTTTTTTTTTTTTTTTTTTTTTTCCTTTCACTCACTACTATTCCTATCATGCTTTCTGCTTGGCGTGCTTTGGCACCGCACCAGGAATTTCGTGCGAAGAAAAGGCGTGTCCAAAAGTCGCGTGTGGGCGGAGCTATGCAGATAGCAAACACGAAAAGAAGCATGCTGGTGTGACTTCTGTGCGTAGGACGCGCGTGAACGTTTTCCCCGGTTTGTGAGAGAAAGAAGCCTCCCGGACTGTGTATTGGGCTGGGGACAGTAGTCTATTGCCTTCATTAGTGCTCTGCATTGGGGACCATCGGCCTGTACTGCGAACCCTTTTCAGGTTATCGCTTCTCGGCCTTTTGGCTAAGATCAAGTGTAGTATCTGTTCTTATCAGTTTAATATCTGATACGTCCCCTATCTGGGGACCATATATTAAATGGATTTTTCGAACAGGGAGATGGAAAAAGAGCTTGCTCTGTCCACTCCACGCATTGACCTGGTATTGCAGTACCTCCAGGACCGGTGCACCCCTTCTAATCCAGTATGAAAAAACAGAATGAAATTGAAATGGATTGCAAGCATCATCCTTCCAGCCAAGCAAGTGGAAAGTTGTGTGTGTCGTGCCTCCTTCAGCTTCTCCTCTGTCTGCCCAGTCAGTGCAGTGTTGCTTTTTGCATATAATACCTGCATCTAGTCTGTCAATCTCCTAATTGCATCAGCTGTCGGTTGTTTCCAGCACCAAGCAACCCATTCAGCCAGTCTCCTCACACCCTGGATCCAATTAGGACTGATGATTGGTTAATTGGCTTATCACCTGAATGAATTGTTTGGACCTCCCCTCCTCCACGTTTGATTTGGGCCTGTTGTGCACACCTCGGAGGGTTGCTGAGTCGTCTCTGGCAGGCAATTGACCCTTTTTTGTATCAAGTTGGCTGGATGTAACCATTTAGCTTTTGCAGTGCTTCAATAAATGAGTAAAGTTTGCCTGTGTCTCCCTCTTGTGGATCTTTTGAACTGGATTACTTAGTGGCTAAAAAGTAGCCCAGCACTTCCTATGCAGCTGGACCTACCTTGTCTGTTCAATGGACGGAACACTGCGCGTGTCACAAGAGCCTTGTCAGGTCAAGAGGTCAAAGAGGTCAAGTAAGGTCAGCTATTGGATGACATCACAAGGGCCCTGATGGAACACTCAACAATGGTGCCGTGACATCACAATCAACAATGGTTATCCTTTTTTTTTTTTTTTTTTTTTTTTTTTTTTCCTTTCACTCACTACTATTCCTATCATGCTTTCTGCTTGGCGTGCTTTGGCACCGCACCAGGAATTTCGTGCGAAGAAAAGGCGTGTCCAAAAGTCGCGTGTGGGCGGAGCTATGCAGATAGCAAACACGAAAAGAAGCATGCTGGTGTGACTTCTGTGCGTAGGACGCGCGTGAACG
Organism: Bufo bufo; assembly: GCF_905171765.1. Taxonomy (NCBI): domain Eukaryota; kingdom Metazoa; phylum Chordata; class Amphibia; order Anura; family Bufonidae; genus Bufo; species Bufo bufo. The sequence goes on from NW_024401171.1 coordinate 62,439, forward strand.
TTTTCCCCGGTTTGTGAGAGAAAGAAGCCTCCCGGACTGTGTATTGGGCTGGGGACAGTAGTCTATTGCCTTCATTAGTGCTCTGCATTGGGGACCATCGGCCTGTACTGCGAACCCTTTTCAGGTTATCGCTTCTCGGCCTTTTGGCTAAGATCAAGTGTAGTATCTGTTCTTATCAGTTTAATATCTGATACGTCCCCTATCTGGGGACCATATATTAAATGGATTTTTCGAACAGGGAGATGGAAAAAGAGCTTGCTCTGTCCACTCCACGCATTGACCTGGTATTGCAGTACCTCCAGGACCGGTGCACCCCTTCTAATCCAGTATGAAAAAACAGAATGAAATTGAAATGGATTGCAAGCATCATCCTTCCAGCCAAGCAAGTGGAAAGTTGTGTGTGTCGTGCCTCCTTCAGCTTCTCCTCTGTCTGCCCAGTCAGTGCAGTGTTGCTTTTTGCATATAATACCTGCATCTAGTCTGTCAATCTCCTAATTGCATCAGCTGTCGGTTGTTTCCAGCACCAAGCAACCCATTCAGCCAGTCTCCTCACACCCTGGATCCAATTAGGACTGATGATTGGTTAATTGGCTTATCACCTGAATGAATTGTTTGGACCTCCCCTCCTCCACGTTTGATTTGGGCCTGTTGTGCACACCTCGGAGGGTTGCTGAGTCGTCTCTGGCAGGCAATTGACCCTTTTTTGTATCAAGTTGGCTGGATGTAACCATTTAGCTTTTGCAGTGCTTCAATAAATGAGTAAAGTTTGCCTGTGTCTCCCTCTTGTGGATCTTTTGAACTGGATTACTTAGTGGCTAAAAAGTAGCCCAGCACTTCCTATGCAGCTGGACCTACCTTGTCTGTTCAATGGACGGAACACTGCGCGTGTCACAAGAGCCTTGTCAGGTCAAGAGGTCAAAGAGGTCAAGTAAGGTCAGCTATTGGATGACATCACAAGGGCCCTGATGGAACACTCAACAATGGTGCCGTGACATCACAATCAACAATGGTTATCCTTTTTTTTTTTTTTTTTTTTTTTTTTTTTCCTTTCACTCACTACTATTCCTATCATGCTTTCTGCTTGGCGTGCTTTGGCACCGCACCAGGAATTTCGTGCGAAGAAAAGGCGTGTCCAAAAGTCGCGTGTGGGCGGAGCTATGCAGATAGCAAACACGAAAAGAAGCATGCTGGTGTGACTTCTGTGCGTAGGACGCGCGTGAACGTTTTCCCCGGTTTGTGAGAGAAAGAAGCCTCCCGGACTGTGTATTGGGCTGGGGACAGTAGTCTATTGCCTTCATTAGTGCTCTGCATTGGGGACCATCGGCCTGTACTGCGAACCCTTTTCAGGTTATCGCTTCTCGGCCTTTTGGCTAAGATCAAGTGTAGTATCTGTTCTTATCAGTTTAATATCTGATACGTCCCCTATCTGGGGACCATATATTAAATGGATTTTTCGAACAGGGAGATGGAAAAAGAGCTTGCTCTGTCCACTCCACGCATTGACCTGGTATTGCAGTACCTCCAGGACCGGTGCACCCCTTCTAATCCAGTATGAAAAAACAGAATGAAATTGAAATGGATTGCAAGCATCATCCTTCCAGCCAAGCAAGTGGAAAGTTGTGTGTGTCGTGCCTCCTTCAGCTTCTCCTCTGTCTGCCCAGTCAGTGCAGTGTTGCTTTTTGCATATAATACCTGCATCTAGTCTGTCAATCTCCTAATTGCATCAGCTGTCGGTTGTTTCCAGCACCAAGCAACCCATTCAGCCAGTCTCCTCACACCCTGGATCCAATTAGGACTGATGATTGGTTAATTGGCTTATCACCTGAATGAATTGTTTGGACCTCCCCTCCTCCACGTTTGATTTGGGCCTGTTGTGCACACCTCGGAGGGTTGCTGAGTCGTCTCTGGCAGGCAATTGACCCTTTTTTGTATCAAGTTGGCTGGATGTAACCATTTAGCTTTTGCAGTGCTTCAATAAATGAGTAAAGTTTGCCTGTGTCTCCCTCTTGTGGATCTTTTGAACTGGATTACTTAGTGGCTAAAAAGTAGCCCAGCACTTCCTATGCAGCTGGACCTACCTTGTCTGTTCAATGGACGGAACACTGCGCGTGTCACAAGAGCCTTGTCAGGTCAAGAGGTCAAAGAGGTCAAGTAAGGTCAGCTATTGGATGACATCACAAGGGCCCTGATGGAACACTCAACAATGGTGCCGTGACATCACAATCAACAATGGTTATCCTTTTTTTTTTTTTTTTTTTTTTTTTTTTTCCTTTCACTCACTACTATTCCTATCATGCTTTCTGCTTGGCGTGCTTTGGCACCGCACCAGGAATTTCGTGCGAAGAAAAGGCGTGTCCAAAAGTCGCGTGTGGGCGGAGCTATGCAGATAGCAAACACGAAAAGAAGCATGCTGGTGTGACTTCTGTGCGTAGGACGCGCGTGAACGTTTTCCCCGGTTTGTGAGAGAAAGAAGCCTCCCGGACTGTGTATTGGGCTGGGGACAGTAGTCTATTGCCTTCATTAGTGCTCTGCATTGGGGACCATCGGCCTGTACTGCGAACCCTTTTCAGGTTATCGCTTCTCGGCCTTTTGGCTAAGATCAAGTGTAGTATCTGTTCTTATCAGTTTAATATCTGATACGTCCCCTATCTGGGGACCATATATTAAATGGATTTTTCGAACAGGGAGATGGAAAAAGAGCTTGCTCTGTCCACTCCACGCATTGACCTGGTATTGCAGTACCTCCAGGACCGGTGCACCCCTTCTAATCCAGTATGAAAAAACAGAATGAAATTGAAATGGATTGCAAGCATCATCCTTCCAGCCAAGCAAGTGGAAAGTTGTGTGTGTCGTGCCTCCTTCAGCTTCTCCTCTGTCTGCCCAGTCAGTGCAGTGTTGCTTTTTGCATATAATACCTGCATCTAGTCTGTCAATCTCCTAATTGCATCAGCTGTCGGTTGTTTCCAGCACCAAGCAACCCATTCAGCCAGTCTCCTCACACCCTGGATCCAATTAGGACTGATGATTGGTTAATTGGCTTATCACCTGAATGAATTGTTTGGACCTCCCCTCCTCCACGTTTGATTTGGGCCTGTTGTGCACACCTCGGAGGGTTGCTGAGTCGTCTCTGGCAGGCAATTGACCCTTTTTTGTATCAAGTTGGCTGGATGTAACCATTTAGCTTTTGCAGTGCTTCAATAAATGAGTAAAGTTTGCCTGTGTCTCCCTCTTGTGGATCTTTTGAACTGGATTACTTAGTGGCTAAAAAGTAGCCCAGCACTTCCTATGCAGCTGGACCTACCTTGTCTGTTCAATGGACGGAACACTGCGCGTGTCACAAGAGCCTTGTCAGGTCAAGAGGTCAAAGAGGTCAAGTAAGGTCAGCTATTGGATGACATCACAAGGGCCCTGATGGAACACTCAACAATGGTGCCGTGACATCACAATCAACAATGGTTATCCTTTTTTTTTTTTTTTTTTTTTTTTTTTTCCTTTCACTCACTACTATTCCTATCATGCTTTCTGCTTGGCGTGCTTTGGCACCGCACCAGGAATTTCGTGCGAAGAAAAGGCGTGTCCAAAAGTCGCGTGTGGGCGGAGCTATGCAGATAGCAAACACGAAAAGAAGCATGCTGGTGTGACTTCTGTGCGTAGGACGCGCGTGAACGTTTTCCCCGGTTTGTGAGAGAAAGAAGCCTCCCGGACTGTGTATTGGGCTGGGGACAGTAGTCTATTGCCTTCATTAGTGCTCTGCATTGGGGACCATCGGCCTGTACTGCGAACCCTTTTCAGGTTATCGCTTCTCGGCCTTTTGGCTAAGATCAAGTGTAGTATCTGTTCTTATCAGTTTAATATCTGATACGTCCCCTATCTGGGGACCATATATTAAATGGATTTTTCGAACAGGGAGATGGAAAAAGAGCTTGCTCTGTCCACTCCACGCATTGACCTGGTATTGCAGTACCTCCAGGACCGGTGCACCCCTTCTAATCCAGTATGAAAAAACAGAATGAAATTGAAATGGATTGCAAGCATCATCCTTCCAGCCAAGCAAGTGGAAAGTTGTGTGTGTCGTGCCTCCTTCAGCTTCTCCTCTGTCTGCCCAGTCAGTGCAGTGTTGCTTTTTGCATATAATACCTGCATCTAGTCTGTCAATCTCCTAATTGCATCAGCTGTCGGTTGTTTCCAGCACCAAGCAACCCATTCAGCCAGTCTCCTCACACCCTGGATCCAATTAGGACTGATGATTGGTTAATTGGCTTATCACCTGAATGAATTGTTTGGACCTCCCCTCCTCCACGTTTGATTTGGGCCTGTTGTGCACACCTCGGAGGGTTGCTGAGTCGTCTCTGGCAGGCAATTGACCCTTTTTTGTATCAAGTTGGCTGGATGTAACCATTTAGCTTTTGCAGTGCTTCAATAAATGAGTAAAGTTTGCCTGTGTCTCCCTCTTGTGGATCTTTTGAACTGGATTACTTAGTGGCTAAAAAGTAGCCCAGCACTTCCTATGCAGCTGGACCTACCTTGTCTGTTCAATGGACGGAACACTGCGCGTGTCACAAGAGCCTTGTCAGGTCAAGAGGTCAAAGAGGTCAAGTAAGGTCAGCTATTGGATGACATCACAAGGGCCCTGATGGAACACTCAACAATGGTGCCGTGACATCACAATCAACAATGGTTATCCTTTTTTTTTTTTTTTTTTTTTTTTTTTTTCCTTTCACTCACTACTATTCCTATCATGCTTTCTGCTTGGCGTGCTTTGGCACCGCACCAGGAATTTCGTGCGAAGAAAAGGCGTGTCCAAAAGTCGCGTGTGGGCGGAGCTATGCAGATAGCAAACACGAAAAGAAGCATGCTGGTGTGACTTCTGTGCGTAGGACGCGCGTGAACGTTTTCCCCGGTTTGTGAGAGAAAGAAGCCTCCCGGACTGTGTATTGGGCTGGGGACAGTAGTCTATTGCCTTCATTAGTGCTCTGCATTGGGGACCATCGGCCTGTACTGCGAACCCTTTTCAGGTTATCGCTTCTCGGCCTTTTGGCTAAGATCAAGTGTAGTATCTGTTCTTATCAGTTTAATATCTGATACGTCCCCTATCTGGGGACCATATATTAAATGGATTTTTCGAACAGGGAGATGGAAAAAGAGCTTGCTCTGTCCACTCCACGCATTGACCTGGTATTGCAGTACCTCCAGGACCGGTGCACCCCTTCTAATCCAGTATGAAAAAACAGAATGAAATTGAAATGGATTGCAAGCATCATCCTTCCAGCCAAGCAAGTGGAAAGTTGTGTGTGTCGTGCCTCCTTCAGCTTCTCCTCTGTCTGCCCAGTCAGTGCAGTGTTGCTTTTTGCATATAATACCTGCATCTAGTCTGTCAATCTCCTAATTGCATCAGCTGTCGGTTGTTTCCAGCACCAAGCAACCCATTCAGCCAGTCTCCTCACACCCTGGATCCAATTAGGACTGATGATTGGTTAATTGGCTTATCACCTGAATGAATTGTTTGGACCTCCCCTCCTCCACGTTTGATTTGGGCCTGTTGTGCACACCTCGGAGGGTTGCTGAGTCGTCTCTGGCAGGCAATTGACCCTTTTTTGTATCAAGTTGGCTGGATGTAACCATTTAGCTTTTGCAGTGCTTCAATAAATGAGTAAAGTTTGCCTGTGTCTCCCTCTTGTGGATCTTTTGAACTGGATTACTTAGTGGCTAAAAAGTAGCCCAGCACTTCCTATGCAGCTGGACCTACCTTGTCTGTTCAATGGACGGAACACTGCGCGTGTCACAAGAGCCTTGTCAGGTCAAGAGGTCAAAGAGGTCAAGTAAGGTCAGCTATTGGATGACATCACAAGGGCCCTGATGGAACACTCAACAATGGTGCCGTGACATCACAATCAACAATGGTTATCCTTTTTTTTTTTTTTTTTTTTTTTTTTTTCCTTTCACTCACTACTATTCCTATCATGCTTTCTGCTTGGCGTGCTTTGGCACCGCACCAGGAATTTCGTGCGAAGAAAAGGCGTGTCCAAAAGTCGCGTGTGGGCGGAGCTATGCAGATAGCAAACACGAAAAGAAGCATGCTGGTGTGACTTCTGTGCGTAGGACGCGCGTGAACGTTTTCCCCGGTTTGTGAGAGAAAGAAGCCTCCCGGACTGTGTATTGGGCTGGGGACAGTAGTCTATTGCCTTCATTAGTGCTCTGCATTGGGGACCATCGGCCTGTACTGCGAACCCTTTTCAGGTTATCGCTTCTCGGCCTTTTGGCTAAGATCAAGTGTAGTATCTGTTCTTATCAGTTTAATATCTGATACGTCCCCTATCTGGGGACCATATATTAAATGGATTTTTCGAACAGGGAGATGGAAAAAGAGCTTGCTCTGTCCACTCCACGCATTGACCTGGTATTGCAGTACCTCCAGGACCGGTGCACCCCTTCTAATCCAGTATGAAAAAACAGAATGAAATTGAAATGGATTGCAAGCATCATCCTTCCAGCCAAGCAAGTGGAAAGTTGTGTGTGTCGTGCCTCCTTCAGCTTCTCCTCTGTCTGCCCAGTCAGTGCAGTGTTGCTTTTTGCATATAATACCTGCATCTAGTCTGTCAATCTCCTAATTGCATCAGCTGTCGGTTGTTTCCAGCACCAAGCAACCCATTCAGCCAGTCTCCTCACACCCTGGATCCAATTAGGACTGATGATTGGTTAATTGGCTTATCACCTGAATGAATTGTTTGGACCTCCCCTCCTCCACGTTTGATTTGGGCCTGTTGTGCACACCTCGGAGGGTTGCTGAGTCGTCTCTGGCAGGCAATTGACCCTTTTTTGTATCAAGTTGGCTGGATGTAACCATTTAGCTTTTGCAGTGCTTCAATAAATGAGTAAAGTTTGCCTGTGTCTCCCTCTTGTGGATCTTTTGAACTGGATTACTTAGTGGCTAAAAAGTAGCCCAGCACTTCCTATGCAGCTGGACCTACCTTGTCTGTTCAATGGACGGAACACTGCGCGTGTCACAAGAGCCTTGTCAGGTCAAGAGGTCAAAGAGGTCAAGTAAGGTCAGCTATTGGATGACATCACAAGGGCCCTGATGGAACACTCAACAATGGTGCCGTGACATCACAATCAACAATGGTTATCCTTTTTTTTTTTTTTTTTTTTTTTTTTTTCCTTTCACTCACTACTATTCCTATCATGCTTTCTGCTTGGCGTGCTTTGGCACCGCACCAGGAATTTCGTGCGAAGAAAAGGCGTGTCCAAAAGTCGCGTGTGGGCGGAGCTATGCAGATAGCAAACACGAAAAGAAGCATGCTGGTGTGACTTCTGTGCGTAGGACGCGCGTGAACGTTTTCCCCGGTTTGTGAGAGAAAGAAGCCTCCCGGACTGTGTATTGGGCTGGGGACAGTAGTCTATTGCCTTCATTAGTGCTCTGCATTGGGGACCATCGGCCTGTACTGCGAACCCTTTTCAGGTTATCGCTTCTCGGCCTTTTGGCTAAGATCAAGTGTAGTATCTGTTCTTATCAGTTTAATATCTGATACGTCCCCTATCTGGGGACCATATATTAAATGGATTTTTCGAACAGGGAGATGGAAAAAGAGCTTGCTCTGTCCACTCCACGCATTGACCTGGTATTGCAGTACCTCCAGGACCGGTGCACCCCTTCTAATCCAGTATGAAAAAACAGAATGAAATTGAAATGGATTGCAAGCATCATCCTTCCAGCCAAGCAAGTGGAAAGTTGTGTGTGTCGTGCCTCCTTCAGCTTCTCCTCTGTCTGCCCAGTCAGTGCAGTGTTGCTTTTTGCATATAATACCTGCATCTAGTCTGTCAATCTCCTAATTGCATCAGCTGTCGGTTGTTTCCAGCACCAAGCAACCCATTCAGCCAGTCTCCTCACACCCTGGATCCAATTAGGACTGATGATTGGTTAATTGGCTTATCACCTGAATGAATTGTTTGGACCTCCCCTCCTCCACGTTTGATTTGGGCCTGTTGTGCACACCTCGGAGGGTTGCTGAGTCGTCTCTGGCAGGCAATTGACCCTTTTTTGTATCAAGTTGGCTGGATGTAACCATTTAGCTTTTGCAGTGCTTCAATAAATGAGTAAAGTTTGCCTGTGTCTCCCTCTTGTGGATCTTTTGAACTGGATTACTTAGTGGCTAAAAAGTAGCCCAGCACTTCCTATGCAGCTGGACCTACCTTGTCTGTTCAATGGACGGAACACTGCGCGTGTCACAAGAGCCTTGTCAGGTCAAGAGGTCAAAGAGGTCAAGTAAGGTCAGCTATTGGATGACATCACAAGGGCCCTGATGGAACACTCAACAATGGTGCCGTGACATCACAATCAACAATGGTTATCCTTTTTTTTTTTTTTTTTTTTTTTTTTTTCCTTTCACTCACTACTATTCCTATCATGCTTTCTGCTTGGCGTGCTTTGGCACCGCACCAGGAATTTCGTGCGAAGAAAAGGCGTGTCCAAAAGTCGCGTGTGGGCGGAGCTATGCAGATAGCAAACACGAAAAGAAGCATGCTGGTGTGACTTCTGTGCGTAGGACGCGCGTGAACGTTTTCCCCGGTTTGTGAGAGAAAGAAGCCTCCCGGACTGTGTATTGGGCTGGGGACAGTAGTCTATTGCCTTCATTAGTGCTCTGCATTGGGGACCATCGGCCTGTACTGCGAACCCTTTTCAGGTTATCGCTTCTCGGCCTTTTGGCTAAGATCAAGTGTAGTATCTGTTCTTATCAGTTTAATATCTGATACGTCCCCTATCTGGGGACCATATATTAAATGGATTTTTCGAACAGGGAGATGGAAAAAGAGCTTGCTCTGTCCACTCCACGCATTGACCTGGTATTGCAGTACCTCCAGGACCGGTGCACCCCTTCTAATCCAGTATGAAAAAACAGAATGAAATTGAAATGGATTGCAAGCATCATCCTTCCAGCCAAGCAAGTGGAAAGTTGTGTGTGTCGTGCCTCCTTCAGCTTCTCCTCTGTCTGCCCAGTCAGTGCAGTGTTGCTTTTTGCATATAATACCTGCATCTAGTCTGTCAATCTCCTAATTGCATCAGCTGTCGGTTGTTTCCAGCACCAAGCAACCCATTCAGCCAGTCTCCTCACACCCTGGATCCAATTAGGACTGATGATTGGTTAATTGGCTTATCACCTGAATGAATTGTTTGGACCTCCCCTCCTCCACGTTTGATTTGGGCCTGTTGTGCACACCTCGGAGGGTTGCTGAGTCGTCTCTGGCAGGCAATTGACCCTTTTTTGTATCAAGTTGGCTGGATGTAACCATTTAGCTTTTGCAGTGCTTCAATAAATGAGTAAAGTTTGCCTGTGTCTCCCTCTTGTGGATCTTTTGAACTGGATTACTTAGTGGCTAAAAAGTAGCCCAGCACTTCCTATGCAGCTGGACCTACCTTGTCTGTTCAATGGACGGAACACTGCGCGTGTCACAAGAGCCTTGTCAGGTCAAGAGGTCAAAGAGGTCAAGTAAGGTCAGCTATTGGATGACATCACAAGGGCCCTGATGGAACACTCAACAATGGTGCCGTGACATCACAATCAACAATGGTTATCCTTTTTTTTTTTTTTTTTTTTTTTTTTTTCCTTTCACTCACTACTATTCCTATCATGCTTTCTGCTTGGCGTGCTTTGGCACCGCACCAGGAATTTCGTGCGAAGAAAAGGCGTGTCCAAAAGTCGCGTGTGGGCGGAGCTATGCAGATAGCAAACACGAAAAGAAGCATGCTGGTGTGACTTCTGTGCGTAGGACGCGCGTGAACGTTTTCCCCGGTTTGTGAGAGAAAGAAGCCTCCCGGACTGTGTATTGGGCTGGGGACAGTAGTCTATTGCCTTCATTAGTGCTCTGCATTGGGGACCATCGGCCTGTACTGCGAACCCTTTTCAGGTTATCGCTTCTCGGCCTTTTGGCTAAGATCAAGTGTAGTATCTGTTCTTATCAGTTTAATATCTGATACGTCCCCTATCTGGGGACCATATATTAAATGGATTTTTCGAACAGGGAGATGGAAAAAGAGCTTGCTCTGTCCACTCCACGCATTGACCTGGTATTGCAGTACCTCCAGGACCGGTGCACCCCTTCTAATCCAGTATGAAAAAACAGAATGAAATTGAAATGGATTGCAAGCATCATCCTTCCAGCCAAGCAAGTGGAAAGTTGTGTGTGTCGTGCCTCCTTCAGCTTCTCCTCTGTCTGCCCAGTCAGTGCAGTGTTGCTTTTTGCATATAATACCTGCATCTAGTCTGTCAATCTCCTAATTGCATCAGCTGTCGGTTGTTTCCAGCACCAAGCAACCCATTCAGCCAGTCTCCTCACACCCTGGATCCAATTAGGACTGATGATTGGTTAATTGGCTTATCACCTGAATGAATTGTTTGGACCTCCCCTCCTCCACGTTTGATTTGGGCCTGTTGTGCACACCTCGGAGGGTTGCTGAGTCGTCTCTGGCAGGCAATTGACCCTTTTTTGTATCAAGTTGGCTGGATGTAACCATTTAGCTTTTGCAGTGCTTCAATAAATGAGTAAAGTTTGCCTGTGTCTCCCTCTTGTGGATCTTTTGAACTGGATTACTTAGTGGCTAAAAAGTAGCCCAGCACTTCCTATGCAGCTGGACCTACCTTGTCTGTTCAATGGACGGAACACTGCGCGTGTCACAAGAGCCTTGTCAGGTCAAGAGGTCAAAGAGGTCAAGTAAGGTCAGCTATTGGATGACATCACAAGGGCCCTGATGGAACACTCAACAATGGTGCCGTGACATCACAATCAACAATGGTTATCCTTTTTTTTTTTTTTTTTTTTTTTTTTTTCCTTTCACTCACTACTATTCCTATCATGCTTTCTGCTTGGCGTGCTTTGGCACCGCACCAGGAATTTCGTGCGAAGAAAAGGCGTGTCCAAAAGTCGCGTGTGGGCGGAGCTATGCAGATAGCAAACACGAAAAGAAGCATGCTGGTGTGACTTCTGTGCGTAGGACGCGCGTGAACGTTTTCCCCGGTTTGTGAGAGAAAGAAGCCTCCCGGACTGTGTATTGGGCTGGGGACAGTAGTCTATTGCCTTCATTAGTGCTCTGCATTGGGGACCATCGGCCTGTACTGCGAACCCTTTTCAGGTTATCGCTTCTCGGCCTTTTGGCTCGATCAAGTGTAGTAATACAGGAGATCGACCAAGAGGTGCTATCGGTACCCTAGCCCTCGGCCTGGGGGGATCGCCCAGGTTCATAGCCTGGGCTTAACCCCCCTGCTGCTATAGGGGGAAGGATTAGCCCGGTAGCAACGAGCGGAGGATCGTCTGGGTGAAAGCCCATTCCAGAAAACAAGATGGTGTATGCGGCCACCGTGCGCTATGCCGAGCGAGGAGAGCAGTTCATCAAAAATTCCATCCGTATTGACATCGAAGAAGATGAAGAAGTGAGGAGAAAGTTCCAGCTGGCTTACTTTGTGCGACATGTTTTAATCGGAATCCTGAAGGTGAAAAAGGAGAAGATCTTGGCGCTGCAGGACTCCTATGGGCGATATACCCTAACAATGGATAACGAGTTTGAATGCTACAACATCTACGAGCAGATAAAGAAAAATCTCTCTCATGAAGACTTGAAGGGATTATCCTTCATTATGCTTTCTCCTAGTGCTGAAATACAACTAGTGGTGCATATGAGCAACCCGCACATCCCAGTGGAAGACATAGCTCAATTCCTGCAACGCCTATGTAAGCAAGTCCGATACTCTCACAAAATACTGAACAGCGAAAAGTTATGGACGGGGAAGCATAAATTTTTTGTAAAACTAAAAGAAGATATGACTGGAGTGGGAGCGTTTGCGCATTTACCATCTAACTTTCTGATCGGTCGAGAAAGGGGAAGACTATACTACTCAGGAATGCCGGTCTTCTGCCGGAAATGCCTAGAGTTTGGACACACTGCAGACGGGTGTCCGCAAGAAGTTGCTACCTGTAAGAAATGTTTCCAGAAGGATCACGAAACAAAAAATTGTGACCAAGACATCGTTTGTAGCTTATGCGGAGTAGCCGGACATGGTTACAAAAAATGCCCGTTGAAAACCCCAACTCATAGGACATGGGCAGATGTGCTGAAGGCACAGCCCCCTTCAAAGCCAAGAGCGCCTACCCCAGCTGAAGTCTTTGAGAGACTGCAATCCGAAATGGAAATAACTGCAGAGCAAATTAATGATATTCCGGAGCAGAGAAAAGAAACTACATCAGTACAACAACCTAGTGAAGACGCTAATCCGTGTACTTCTGTGGAGATTCCAGAAGAATCAACCTCAAGTAGGGTGACGGTTGAAAGAAAGGAGAGATCCTCGACTTCAATTAAGGAACCCGAAGAGAAAGTTGGAGGAGCAGAAGAAATGGATACTGAGAGACAAAAAAAACGGAAAGCTGAGAAAGCTGATCAAGGAAGAGCTATAAAAAAATCTACTATGTTTGATTTACAATCAGAATTATTTCCAGTAGACATCACGTCATCAAATGAGGCAAATATAGAGTTCTCCATCTCTGAAGACCCTGTTGAAGAACTGATAGGCGCAATATCAGAATCGGATGAAGGGACTTGATGGAAAAAACAATCTCTGTTGCTTCCCTCAACGTGAGGAGCTTAAAGGGGCCAACCAGGAGGGCCGCCTTATTTTCATTTCTAGGAACGATTAAGAGTGACATTTTATTTTTACAAGAATGTGGGATTGAGTACTCCCAAGACTATAAAGACCTAAGAGATGCATGGACTTATGGGCCATCTATATGGTCAGGTAACAATGAAAATAAAGCAGCAGGTGTTGGAATTCTATTCAAGGGGAACAAGTGTCAAATTATCTCTTTTACCCAAATAATTCCCGGGAGAGCACTCTTGGTCAAAATAAAAGTGGACGAAGGTGAAATAAAGTTGCTTAACGTATATGCCTCGCCGGATGTCCATGAGAGGGAAGAATTACTGGGAAACATCCAATATTTTCTAACAGGATCATCTCCAATTATTATAGCAGGAGACTTTAACTGTGTAAGGAAAGAAAGCGACAGAACTGGTGTAAAGAAAAGGAAAATAGACAAAACAATGAAACAATTGAATGACTTGATCATAGACTTTAAGTTGATAGATGTGTGGAATACAGTGAACAACGAAGACCCAGGCTATACATGGGGGAATTCGATGGTCCAGTCAAGGCTGGACTATATATTCATCGCTAGTGTATTTCAACCCGTGACCATGTCATTAAAAGAAAATATTTTCTCAGACCACAAAATGCTCCTTTCCCGAATCAAAATAACAGGAGAAGCAAAAGGTAAAGAAATGTGGAGACTAAATACTAACCTCTTAAAAGATGAAGAAATCATAAAAGAGTTCATACAAAACTACAAACTATGGTCTAGTTGGAAAAGAAGATTCTCCTCAATATTGGAATGGTGGGAGTTTACTAAAACTAAAGTGAAAAAGTTCTTCTTAAGAATGGGAATAAAGAAAGCGAAAGACAGACAAAAATGGTACAAAGATCTCAATACCAAGCTGCAAACATACTTGAAATTGAAAGATGCTGGTATAGACGTTACCGACGAAATAGAGAAGACAAAACAAAATATAAACAAAGCCATTGATTCGAAAGGGAAGGAAATTATTTTCAACGCAAAAGTAAAACATCTGGAGGAAAGTGAGAAATGCTCAAGATTCTTCTTCAAAAAAATAATGGAGCAAAAGAGTATCATCACAAGTATAGCAGGGAAAACTGAACAAGGAGAAATACTAAAAGAGGCTCAGCTGTTTTATCAGGATCTATTTAGTAGAAAAGAAATTGACGAAGCATTTGTTACTGATACATTGGAGGGCTTAGAGAATAAATTGGAGAAGAGAGACCATGATACCCTAGAAATAGAACTGACAATGGATGAACTACACAAAGCCATTAAAAGCTTTGCAAAAGGAAAAATGCCGGGAGCAGATGGACTACCAGTTGAATTTTATGAAACCTTCTGGAATATTCTAAAAGAAGACCTGCTGCAAATATTTAGGGAAGCCATGAAAGCTGATATTCTTCCGGAATCATGGAGAAGAGGAAAAGTAACGCTAATCTATAAAAAAGGAGCAAAAGATAATCTGGAAAACTGGAGGCCAATAACTCTACTAAGCGTGGACTATAAAATATTAGCCAAAATTATTGTAAATAGAGTAAAACACGTAATTGGCAAAGTAATCAACAAAGATCAAACTTGTGGGATTCCAGGCAGAAGTGTTAGTGAAAACCTGAATATCATTAAAGATTGCATCTGGTATCAAGGAGAAAGAAACCAAAATCTAGCAGTCCTGTCACTGGACTTTATGAAGGCCTACGATCGTGTTTCACATGAATTTTTGTGGAAGGTACTAAAACAAATGAATTTTCCATCAAGTATCATCAAGTTGATCTCCTTACTATATAAACAGGCCTACAGCCAAATAGCGATTAATGGATTTCTATCAGATAAAGTTTCCTTGCATTCCGGGGTAAAACAAGGGTGCCCTTTATCACCAATCCTGTTTGTATGCGTATTAGAACCTCTTCTGGCAGCATTAAGAAGAGACAAGATAATAAAAGGAGTGCCGATACCGGGAGGAAGTGGATTAGCTGTGAAAACAAAAGCATACATGGACGATGTCTCTATTTTTTGCACTACAACAGCATCACTTAGAAGAGCTCTACAGACTACTGAATTCTTTTGTCAAGCCTCAGGATTCAGAATGAACAGGCAAAAATGTGAGTGCCTTTTGATAGGTAAATGGACTGACGTGAACTTAACTGATATCAAAATACAACCAGAGCAAATGAAAATATTGGGAGTCATCTTTGGCAAAACAAATGATGGAAGTGAAAGCTGGGAATTAGCAAAAGAGAAAATAAAAAAGAAAATTGAGTTTTGGAAGCTTCGAAACCTAACAATAGAGGGGAAAAACTTAATAATTAAGGCCATAATAATCCCGATTATGCTATATCTGAGCCAAGTGTTTCTGCCAAAAGAAAACTGTGTCAAATACCTCCAAAGAATCTGCTTCCAGTTCATATGGAACTCAAAAATGGAGAAAGTTAAAAGAGAGACGATGCACAAGCTTAAAAAATTCGGAGGCAAAGAAATTCCAGATTTCAAAAGGTTTATGTATCTACAATACTTTGCCCTATGTGCCAAAACCCTTAATGCGGATAATACATGGACTTTTTTTCTAAAATATACAGTGGGACATTGCTTCCGCAAAAGAAAATGGATACAACTGCCGTTAACTATACCAGTCCTGTTGGTTCCACCGAAGCAATATCTCATAATTGAGAAGATTATTAGAATTTATGACTTAGGTAAATATCAAAGAAATATCCTAAACAATGCCAGGAAAATCAAATATTTGATGGACAGTGAACAGCAAATAGTACCGGTGGCAAATCTTACATCTGAGAAATCTGCAGAATGCTGGAAATTATGCAATGTACCATATCTGTCAAACAATCTTAAAGACTTAGCTTGGATGAGCATGCATGCATGTCTGCCTACAAAAGAGTTCCAGCATAGGAGAGGCCTAGTTTCAACATCAAAATGCCCCAGAGCAGGTTGTGCAGGAGATGAATCTACGTTGCATGTGCTGTGGAACTGTATGTATGCACAAAGAGTATGGAGATATGCAGGACCCATTCTCAAACATTCATGTGACTTAAAAAGACTTGACTATGAAGTGGTGCTGTATGGACTATGTGACCTCAAGGATCCAGAGAAGAAGAAGATATTGTGGATTATGCTAAATTGTGTCAAGAATGCCCTGTGGAAATGCAGAAATATCCTAGTGTTCAGACAAGATAGTATTGAATTTAAGGTCTGTATTAAGCTAGCTCTTAGTGAGTTATATATATTCTACTTACAAGATAGGAAAAGAATAGGGAAAAGAGCAGCAACAGTTTGGAATGTACATATGTGGAATGTTTTGTTAGTTTAATCTAAATTTGAGTTTGAACTTTAAAAATGTAATGTAAGCTTTTTAAAAAAAAAAAAAAAAAAAAAAAAAAAAAAAAATCTGTTCTTATCAGTTTAATATCTGATACGTCCCCTATCTGGGGACCATATATTAAATGGATTTTTCGAACAGGGAGATGGAAAAAGAGCTTGCTCTGTCCACTCCACGCATTGACCTGGTATTGCAGTACCTCCAGGACCGGTGCACCCCTTCTAATCCAGTATGAAAAAACAGAATGAAATTGAAATGGATTGCAAGCATCATCCTTCCAGCCAAGCAAGTGGAAAGTTGTGTGTGTCGTGCCTCCTTCAGCTTCTCCTCTGTCTGCCCAGTCAGTGCAGTGTTGCTTTTTGCATATAATACCTGCATCTAGTCTGTCAATCTCCTAATTGCATCAGCTGTCGGTTGTTTCCAGCACCAAGCAACCCATTCAGCCAGTCTCCTCACACCCTGGATCCAATTAGGACTGATGATTGGTTAATTGGCTTATCACCTGAATGAATTGTTTGGACCTCCCCTCCTCCACGTTTGATTTGGGCCTGTTGTGCACACCTCGGAGGGTTGCTGAGTCGTCTCTGGCAGGCAATTGACCCTTTTTTGTATCAAGTTGGCTGGATGTAACCATTTAGCTTTTGCAGTGCTTCAATAAATGAGTAAAGTTTGCCTGTGTCTCCCTCTTGTGGATCTTTTGAACTGGATTACTTAGTGGCTAAAAAGTAGCCCAGCACTTCCTATGCAGCTGGACCTACCTTGTCTGTTCAATGGACGGAACACTGCGCGTGTCACAAGAGCCTTGTCAGGTCAAGAGGTCAAAGAGGTCAAGTAAGGTCAGCTATTGGATGACATCACAAGGGCCCTGATGGAACACTCAACAATGGTGCCGTGACATCACAATCAACAATGGTTATCCTTTTTTTTTTTTTTTTTTTTTTTTTTTTCCTTTCACTCACTACTATTCCTATCATGCTTTCTGCTTGGCGTGCTTTGGCACCGCACCAGGAATTTCGTGCGAAGAAAAGGCGTGTCCAAAAGTCGCGTGTGGGCGGAGCTATGCAGATAGCAAACACGAAAAGAAGCATGCTGGTGTGACTTCTGTGCGTAGGACGCGCGTGAACGTTTTCCCCGGTTTGTGAGAGAAAGAAGCCTCCCGGACTGTGTATTGGGCTGGGGACAGTAGTCTATTGCCTTCATTAGTGCTCTGCATTGGGGACCATCGGCCTGTACTGCGAACCCTTTTCAGGTTATCGCTTCTCGGCCTTTTGGCTAAGATCAAGTGTAGTATCTGTTCTTATCAGTTTAATATCTGATACGTCCCCTATCTGGGGACCATATATTAAATGGATTTTTCGAACAGGGAGATGGAAAAAGAGCTTGCTCTGTCCACTCCACGCATTGACCTGGTATTGCAGTACCTCCAGGACCGGTGCACCCCTTCTAATCCAGTATGAAAAAACAGAATGAAATTGAAATGGATTGCAAGCATCATCCTTCCAGCCAAGCAAGTGGAAAGTTGTGTGTGTCGTGCCTCCTTCAGCTTCTCCTCTGTCTGCCCAGTCAGTGCAGTGTTGCTTTTTGCATATAATACCTGCATCTAGTCTGTCAATCTCCTAATTGCATCAGCTGTCGGTTGTTTCCAGCACCAAGCAACCCATTCAGCCAGTCTCCTCACACCCTGGATCCAATTAGGACTGATGATTGGTTAATTGGCTTATCACCTGAATGAATTGTTTGGACCTCCCCTCCTCCACGTTTGATTTGGGCCTGTTGTGCACACCTCGGAGGGTTGCTGAGTCGTCTCTGGCAGGCAATTGACCCTTTTTTGTATCAAGTTGGCTGGATGTAACCATTTAGCTTTTGCAGTGCTTCAATAAATGAGTAAAGTTTGCCTGTGTCTCCCTCTTGTGGATCTTTTGAACTGGATTACTTAGTGGCTAAAAAGTAGCCCAGCACTTCCTATGCAGCTGGACCTACCTTGTCTGTTCAATGGACGGAACACTGCGCGTGTCACAAGAGCCTTGTCAGGTCAAGAGGTCAAAGAGGTCAAGTAAGGTCAGCTATTGGATGACATCACAAGGGCCCTGATGGAACACTCAACAATGGTGCCGTGACATCACAATCAACAATGGTTATCCTTTTTTTTTTTTTTTTTTTTTTTCCTTTCACTCACTACTATTCCTATCATGCTTTCTGCTTGGCGTGCTTTGGCACCGCACCAGGAATTTCGTGCGAAGAAAAGGCGTGTCCAAAAGTCGCGTGTGGGCGGAGCTATGCAGATAGCAAACACGAAAAGAAGCATGCTGGTGTGACTTCTGTGCGTAGGACGCGCGTGAACGTTTTCCCCGGTTTGTGAGAGAAAGAAGCCTCCCGGACTGTGTATTGGGCTGGGGACAGTAGTCTATTGCCTTCATTAGTGCTCTGCATTGGGGACCATCGGCCTGTACTGCGAACCCTTTTCAGGTTATCGCTTCTCGGCCTTTTGGCTAAGATCAAGTGTAGTATCTGTTCTTATCAGTTTAATATCTGATACGTCCCCTATCTGGGGACCATATATTAAATGGATTTTTCGAACAGGGAGATGGAAAAAGAGCTTGCTCTGTCCACTCCACGCATTGACCTGGTATTGCAGTACCTCCAGGACCGGTGCACCCCTTCTAATCCAGTATGAAAAAACAGAATGAAATTGAAATGGATTGCAAGCATCATCCTTCCAGCCAAGCAAGTGGAAAGTTGTGTGTGTCGTGCCTCCTTCAGCTTCTCCTCTGTCTGCCCAGTCAGTGCAGTGTTGCTTTTTGCATATAATACCTGCATCTAGTCTGTCAATCTCCTAATTGCATCAGCTGTCGGTTGTTTCCAGCACCAAGCAACCCATTCAGCCCAGGTCGTCCTCACACCCTGGATCCAATTAGGACTGATGATTGGTTAATTGGCTTATCACCTGAATGAATTGTTTGGACCTCCCCTCCTCCACGTTTGATTTGGGCCTGTTGTGCACACCTCGGAGGGTTGCTGAGTCGTCTCTGGCAGGCAATTGACCCTTTTTTGTATCAAGTTGGCTGGATGTAACCATTTAGCTTTTGCAGTGCTTCAATAAATGAGTAAAGTTTGCCTGTGTCTCCCTCTTGTGGATCTTTTGAACTGGATTACTTAGTGGCTAAAAAGTAGCCCAGCACTTCCTATGCAGCTGGACCTACCTTGTCTGTTCAATGGACGGAACACTGCGCGTGTCACAAGAGCCTTGTCAGGTCAAGAGGTCAAAGAGGTCAAGTAAGGTCAGCTATTGGATGACATCACAAGGGCCCTGATGGAACACTCAACAATGGTGCCGTGACATCACAATCAACAATGGTTATCCTTTTTTTTTTTTTTTTTTTTTTTTTTTCCTTTCACTCACTACTATTCCTATCATGCTTTCTGCTTGGCGTGCTTTGGCACCGCACCAGGAATTTCGTGCGAAGAAAAGGCGTGTCCAAAAGTCGCGTGTGGGCGGAGCTATGCAGATAGCAAACACGAAAAGAAGCATGCTGGTGTGACTTCTGTGCGTAGGACGCGCGTGAACGTTTTCCCCGGTTTGTGAGAGAAAGAAGCCTCCCGGACTGTGTATTGGGCTGGGGACAGTAGTCTATTGCCTTCATTAGTGCTCTGCATTGGGGACCATCGGCCTGTACTGCGAACCCTTTTCAGGTTATCGCTTCTCGGCCTTTTGGCTAAGATCAAGTGTAGTATCTGTTCTTATCAGTTTAATATCTGATACGTCCCCTATCTGGGGACCATATATTAAATGGATTTTTCGAACAGGGAGATGGAAAAAGAGCTTGCTCTGTCCACTCCACGCATTGACCTGGTATTGCAGTACCTCCAGGACCGGTGCACCCCTTCTAATCCAGTATGAAAAAACAGAATGAAATTGAAATGGATTGCAAGCATCATCCTTCCAGCCAAGCAAGTGGAAAGTTGTGTGTGTCGTGCCTCCTTCAGCTTCTCCTCTGTCTGCCCAGTCAGTGCAGTGTTGCTTTTTGCATATAATACCTGCATCTAGTCTGTCAATCTCCTAATTGCATCAGCTGTCGGTTGTTTCCAGCACCAAGCAACCCATTCAGCCCAGTCGTCCTCACACCCTGGATCCAATTAGGACTGATGATTGGTTAATTGGCTTATCACCTGAATGAATTGTTTGGACCTCCCCTCCTCCACGTTTGATTTGGGCCTGTTGTGCACACCTCGGAGGGTTGCTGAGTCGTCTCTGGCAGGCAATTGACCCTTTTTTGTATCAAGTTGGCTGGATGTAACCATTTAGCTTTTGCAGTGCTTCAATAAATGAGTAAAGTTTGCCTGTGTCTCCCTCTTGTGGATCTTTTGAACTGGATTACTTAGTGGCTAAAAAGTAGCCCAGCACTTCCTATGCAGCTGGACCTACCTTGTCTGTTCAATGGACGGAACACTGCGCGTGTCACAAGAGCCTTGTCAGGTCAAGAGGTCAAAGAGGTCAAGTAAGGTCAGCTATTGGATGACATCACAAGGGCCCTGATGGAACACTCAACAATGGTGCCGTGACATCACAATCAACAATGGTTATCCTTTTTTTTTTTTTTTTTTTTTTCCTTTCACTCACTACTATTCCTATCATGCTTTCTGCTTGGCGTGCTTTGGCACCGCACCAGGAATTTCGTGCGAAGAAAAGGCGTGTCCAAAAGTCGCGTGTGGGCGGAGCTATGCAGATAGCAAACACGAAAAGAAGCATGCTGGTGTGACTTCTGTGCGTAGGACGCGCGTGAACGTTTTCCCCGGTTTGTGAGAGAAAGAAGCCTCCCGGACTGTGTATTGGGCTGGGGACAGTAGTCTATTGCCTTCATTAGTGCTCTGCATTGGGGACCATCGGCCTGTACTGCGAACCCTTTTCAGGTTATCGCTTCTCGGCCTTTTGGCTAAGATCAAGTGTAGAGATACATTGGGTCTTGGCCAGAAGGTGCCTGGGGTACCCGTCTCCTCTGCCTTGGAGGTTGGGGCCGCGCTGAAAAGTTCGGTCCTGCCTCCTTGCTGCTATTGGGGAGCGGCTTAGTCCCTGGGCAACGGGAAGCGATCACCTTGCCTGCTACTTTGTGGTAGGGCGCTTCAAGTCCCTGTGTCGTGGCTTCTAATCGGATGGCGATGACGATGATGATGGAGACGGCAGAAACGGAGTTCCAGATTCCAGAGATGGACGAAGTACCGGCGTACGAAAGAATACGGAATGGCGTGCGGTTTTTATTGTTGGATCCTCGGAAGAAGGAGAAGGGACTTGCCTTTTTGGTTGAAGAAGTGCTGATAGGACTCATAGAGGTACGCAAGGAGTTCATCCTTTCAATGCTTGAATTCCCAAAGCGAGGATTATATGATGTGGTATTCGTTACTGAAGACGTATGTGCTGCTGTATTGAAGCAAGTGGAACATTTCAGGCTGAGCCCTGTTATGAATGGTGTGAAAGTGATGCCGCATTTTCCAAGGAGGGAGCGAGTGGTCACCGTGAGGATGTATAGTCCTTACGTCCCGGAAGAGGACATTATGGTGTTTTTGTTACGGTTCTGTGAGAAGGTTTCCTGCAATGGAAAGATTTTTAATAAGTACGGTATATGGTCCACTAAGTGGAAATTCTTTGTGAAATTTAAGGAGGATGCTGGGGGAGAGATGATATTTCCACCAGCTAGGTTTAAAATCGGAGCAGTCAATGGCGATCTATTCTTCAATGGAATGCCGGGTTTCTGTAAAAACTGTAAGACATATGGTCATGAGAAAGATGCTTGTGAAGAGCAGTGGTGTGCAAATTGTGAAGGAGGAGGTCATTTAGCATCAGGATGTAAAAAGAAGAAAAAATGTAATCTATGTGGGGAAGACAATCATGTCTACTTGTCATGTCCTAAAAGGAAAGGAGAAGAAATAAAAAGGAAGAGGAAAGATGAAGATAGTCAAAAAAAAAAAGAGAACCAAAAAGAAGAAATTGGAATTAGGAGGGTTGTAAGAGAAAATAAGAAAGATGAAAAGAAGGGAGATTTAAAAGGTGGAAAAGAAGCAAGAAGAGAAGAAAAGAAGGAAGAAGAGTCACCTTTTGAGAAAATAGATAAAGAAATAGAAAAATTAGTAAGAACGGGAGTTAATCTTAATTGTCTGTATAATAAAGTTAGACAGATGTTGGTAGATCGGAGGCAAGAGTTTTTTGAGCGGTTTAAAGTTCATCCGGCTCTTCAATCTGGGATACCAGATCCTTTGTTACCAGAGTTAATAATTCATAGGAATGTAATGAGGAGGTTGATGTATTGTGCTTGGTCCTGTGGTCTAAGACCCGATTAAGATTAGTTATTTATGTCATGTCTGTTTTTATGTTTTGTTTTGTTAAAAATTTTTTTTAAAGAAAATAATAAGAAAAAATAATGAATAAAAAGTATAAAAAATGTTGATTCGGATGATGAGGCGTAGGACATATGGGTAATTGATACAAATATGACGCGTCCTCTGACGCATCAACTAAAAAAAAAAAAATCTGTTCTTATCAGTTTAATATCTGATACGTCCCCTATCTGGGGACCATATATTAAATGGATTTTTCGAACAGGGAGATGGAAAAAGAGCTTGCTCTGTCCACTCCACGCATTGACCTGGTATTGCAGTACCTCCAGGACCGGTGCACCCCTTCTAATCCAGTATGAAAAAACAGAATGAAATTGAAATGGATTGCAAGCATCATCCTTCCAGCCAAGCAAGTGGAAAGTTGTGTGTGTCGTGCCTCCTTCAGCTTCTCCTCTGTCTGCCCAGTCAGTGCAGTGTTGCTTTTTGCATATAATACCTGCATCTAGTCTGTCAATCTCCTAATTGCATCAGCTGTCGGTTGTTTCCAGCACCAAGCAACCCATTCAGCCCAGTGTCGTCACACACACCCTGGATCCAATTAAGACTGATGATTGGTTAATTGGCTTATCACCTGAATGAATTGTTTGGACCTCCCCTCCTCCACGTTTGATTTGGGCCTGTTGTGCACACCTCGGAGGGTTGCTGAGTCGTCTCTGGCAGGCAATTGACCCTTTTTTGTATCAAGTTGGCTGGATGTAACCATTTAGCTTTTGCAGTGCTTCAATAAATGAGTAAAGTTTGCCTGTGTCTCCCTCTTGTGGATCTTTTGAACTGGATTACTTAGTGGCTAAAAAGTAGCCCAGCACTTCCTATGCAGCTGGACCTACCTTGTCTGTTCAATGGACGGAACACTGCGCGTGTCACAAGAGCCTTGTCAGGTCAAGAGGTCAAAGAGGTCAAGTAAGGTCAGCTATTGGATGACATCACAAGGGCCCTGATGGAACACTCAACAATGGTGCCGTGACATCACAATCAACAATGGTTATCCTTTTTTTTTTTTTTTTTTTTTTCCTTTCACTCACTACTATTCCTATCATGCTTTCTGCTTGGCGTGCTTTGGCACCGCACCAGGAATTTCGTGCGAAGAAAAGGCGTGTCCAAAAGTCGCGTGTGGGCGGAGCTATGCAGATAGCAAACACGAAAAGAAGCATGCTGGTGTGACTTCTGTGCGTAGGACGCGCGTGAACGTTTTCCCCGGTTTGTGAGAGAAAGAAGCCTCCCGGACTGTGTATTGGGCTGGGGACAGTAGTCTATTGCCTTCATTAGTGCTCTGCATTGGGGACCATCGGCCTGTACTGCGAACCCTTTTCAGGTTATCGCTTCTCGGCCTTTTGGCTAAGATCAAGTGTAGTATCTGTTCTTATCAGTTTAATATCTGATACGTCCCCTATCTGGGGACCATATATTAAATGGATTTTTCGAACAGGGAGATGGAAAAAGAGCTTGCTCTGTCCACTCCACGCATTGACCTGGTATTGCAGTACCTCCAGGACCGGTGCACCCCTTCTAATCCAGTATGAAAAAACAGAATGAAATTGAAATGGATTGCAAGCATCATCCTTCCAGCCAAGCAAGTGGAAAGTTGTGTGTGTCGTGCCTCCTTCAGCTTCTCCTCTGTCTGCCCAGTCAGTGCAGTGTTGCTTTTTGCATATAATACCTGCATCTAGTCTGTCAATCTCCTAATTGCATCAGCTGTCGGTTGTTTCCAGCACCAAGCAACCCATTCAGCCCCAGTGTCGTCACACACACCCTGGATCCAATTAAGACTGATGATTGGTTAATTGGCTTATCACCTGAATGAATTGTTTGGACCTCCCCTCCTCCACGTTTGATTTGGGCCTGTTGTGCACACCTCGGAGGGTTGCTGAGTCGTCTCTGGCAGGCAATTGACCCTTTTTTGTATCAAGTTGGCTGGATGTAACCATTTAGCTTTTGCAGTGCTTCAATAAATGAGTAAAGTTTGCCTGTGTCTCCCTCTTGTGGATCTTTTGAACTGGATTACTTAGTGGCTAAAAAGTAGCCCAGCACTTCCTATGCAGCTGGACCTACCTTGTCTGTTCAATGGACGGAACACTGCGCGTGTCACAAGAGCCTTGTCAGGTCAAGAGGTCAAAGAGGTCAAGTAAGGTCAGCTATTGGATGACATCACAAGGGCCCTGATGGAACACTCAACAATGGTGCCGTGACATCACAATCAACAATGGTTATCCTTTTTTTTTTTTTTTTTTTTTTCCTTTCACTCACTACTATTCCTATCATGCTTTCTGCTTGGCGTGCTTTGGCACCGCACCAGGAATTTCGTGCGAAGAAAAGGCGTGTCCAAAAGTCGCGTGTGGGCGGAGCTATGCAGATAGCAAACACGAAAAGAAGCATGCTGGTGTGACTTCTGTGCGTAGGACGCGCGTGAACGTTTTCCCCGGTTTGTGAGAGAAAGAAGCCTCCCGGACTGTGTATTGGGCTGGGGACAGTAGTCTATTGCCTTCATTAGTGCTCTGCATTGGGGACCATCGGCCTGTACTGCGAACCCTTTTCAGGTTATCGCTTCTCGGCCTTTTGGCTAAGATCAAGTGTAGTATCTGTTCTTATCAGTTTAATATCTGATACGTCCCCTATCTGGGGACCATATATTAAATGGATTTTTCGAACAGGGAGATGGAAAAAGAGCTTGCTCTGTCCACTCCACGCATTGACCTGGTATTGCAGTACCTCCAGGACCGGTGCACCCCTTCTAATCCAGTATGAAAAAACAGAATGAAATTGAAATGGATTGCAAGCATCATCCTTCCAGCCAAGCAAGTGGAAAGTTGTGTGTGTCGTGCCTCCTTCAGCTTCTCCTCTGTCTGCCCAGTCAGTGCAGTGTTGCTTTTTGCATATAATACCTGCATCTAGTCTGTCAATCTCCTAATTGCATCAGCTGTCGGTTGTTTCCAGCACCAAGCAACCCATTCAGCCCCAGTGTCGTCACACACACCCTGGATCCAATTAAGACTGATGATTGGTTAATTGGCTTATCACCTGAATGAATTGTTTGGACCTCCCCTCCTCCACGTTTGATTTGGGCCTGTTGTGCACACCTCGGAGGGTTGCTGAGTCGTCTCTGGCAGGCAATTGACCCTTTTTTGTATCAAGTTGGCTGGATGTAACCATTTAGCTTTTGCAGTGCTTCAATAAATGAGTAAAGTTTGCCTGTGTCTCCCTCTTGTGGATCTTTTGAACTGGATTACTTAGTGGCTAAAAAGTAGCCCAGCACTTCCTATGCAGCTGGACCTACCTTGTCTGTTCAATGGACGGAACACTGCGCGTGTCACAAGAGCCTTGTCAGGTCAAGAGGTCAAAGAGGTCAAGTAAGGTCAGCTATTGGATGACATCACAAGGGCCCTGATGGAACACTCAACAATGGTGCCGTGACATCACAATCAACAATGGTTATCCTTTTTTTTTTTTTTTTTTTTTTCCTTTCACTCACTACTATTCCTATCATGCTTTCTGCTTGGCGTGCTTTGGCACCGCACCAGGAATTTCGTGCGAAGAAAAGGCGTGTCCAAAAGTCGCGTGTGGGCGGAGCTATGCAGATAGCAAACACGAAAAGAAGCATGCTGGTGTGACTTCTGTGCGTAGGACGCGCGTGAACGTTTTCCCCGGTTTGTGAGAGAAAGAAGCCTCCCGGACTGTGTATTGGGCTGGGGACAGTAGTCTATTGCCTTCATTAGTGCTCTGCATTGGGGACCATCGGCCTGTACTGCGAACCCTTTTCAGGTTATCGCTTCTCGGCCTTTTGGCTAAGATCAAGTGTAGTATCTGTTCTTATCAGTTTAATATCTGATACGTCCCCTATCTGGGGACCATATATTAAATGGATTTTTCGAACAGGGAGATGGAAAAAGAGCTTGCTCTGTCCACTCCACGCATTGACCTGGTATTGCAGTACCTCCAGGACCGGTGCACCCCTTCTAATCCAGTATGAAAAAACAGAATGAAATTGAAATGGATTGCAAGCATCATCCTTCCAGCCAAGCAAGTGGAAAGTTGTGTGTGTCGTGCCTCCTTCAGCTTCTCCTCTGTCTGCCCAGTCAGTGCAGTGTTGCTTTTTGCATATAATACCTGCATCTAGTCTGTCAATCTCCTAATTGCATCAGCTGTCGGTTGTTTCCAGCACCAAGCAACCCATTCAGCCCCAGTGTCGTCACACACACCCTGGATCCAATTAAGACTGATGATTGGTTAATTGGCTTATCACCTGAATGAATTGTTTGGACCTCCCCTCCTCCACGTTTGATTTGGGCCTGTTGTGCACACCTCGGAGGGTTGCTGAGTCGTCTCTGGCAGGCAATTGACCCTTTTTTGTATCAAGTTGGCTGGATGTAACCATTTAGCTTTTGCAGTGCTTCAATAAATGAGTAAAGTTTGCCTGTGTCTCCCTCTTGTGGATCTTTTGAACTGGATTACTTAGTGGCTAAAAAGTAGCCCAGCACTTCCTATGCAGCTGGACCTACCTTGTCTGTTCAATGGACGGAACACTGCGCGTGTCACAAGAGCCTTGTCAGGTCAAGAGGTCAAAGAGGTCAAGTAAGGTCAGCTATTGGATGACATCACAAGGGCCCTGATGGAACACTCAACAATGGTGCCGTGACATCACAATCAACAATGGTTATCCTTTTTTTTTTTTTTTTTTTTTCCTTTCACTCACTACTATTCCTATCATGCTTTCTGCTTGGCGTGCTTTGGCACCGCACCAGGAATTTCGTGCGAAGAAAAGGCGTGTCCAAAAGTCGCGTGTGGGCGGAGCTATGCAGATAGCAAACACGAAAAGAAGCATGCTGGTGTGACTTCTGTGCGTAGGACGCGCGTGAACGTTTTCCCCGGTTTGTGAGAGAAAGAAGCCTCCCGGACTGTGTATTGGGCTGGGGACAGTAGTCTATTGCCTTCATTAGTGCTCTGCATTGGGGACCATCGGCCTGTACTGCGAACCCTTTTCAGGTTATCGCTTCTCGGCCTTTTGGCAAGATCATGGTCTTGTTGAGAGGGATCCGTACCAAGCTCTTGGCCCTGCAGCATCGCCACATGGCTTAAGCTGCTCGCTGCTATAAGGAGAAGGTGGGATAACCAAGAAGGCGATCAAGACGGAGAAAGATGGGCGTGAAAATCGATTACGCCGGGACCGGAGACTTCCGGGTCAGGAACGCGTTTGGAATTTGTGTCGAGGAAGCGAAGAAAGAAAAATTTACAGATGAACATCTTGTCAAAGAGGTACTGTTTAAAACTCTACATGTCAGTATGGCGGATATTTTGTGCTTACAAGATCGAATTGGTGGAAGGCGCACTCTTGTCTTAACATCTATAGGAGCCTGTCATAATTTATTTTTGTTTTTGGAGAGGAATAAGGACAATCCAGAACTAGATGGCTTGACGTTCACGGTGTTGTACAATAGAGACATTCACTTGGTCGTGTTTATGTACAACCCATACGTCGATACGGATGATATTTTTTTGTTCTTATCTAAATACTGCGAAAAAGTCGTTTACGCCCATAAAGTTATGGGTAGCCATGGTTTGTGGACTGGCAAACACAAGTATTTTGTGCGTTTCCGCCCTGATCCTCTGAGCCCAGGGGGTATGAGTCATCCTCCCCAAAGTTTTGTTATTGGCAGAGATAGAGGCCTCATTTTCTTTCAAGACGCTCCAAGTTATTGCCGAAAATGCAAGTTGTATGGGCATGTACAAGAGAATTGTCAGCAAACCTCCTTCGTCTGCTCGAAGTGTCATAAAGATGGGCATATCGCAAAGGATTGTAAAAATGCAATTATCTGTAATCTCTGTGAAGAAGCGGGGCATACTTTTAAAGAGTGTCCTTCACGTGGCTATAGAGCTAAGCCAAAAAGATTGTATGCTGATGTTGCAAGGGCAAGGGCTGCAGGGCCATCTCGGATCCCAGATCAGCCGTCTCAAACTCCTGTGCAGTTATCCCAGAATCCAGTTCAGGCGTCTCAAATGGCAGTTCAATCACAGACTGATATACATCAGAGTGGAAGTGTGCAGCAAGCTACTCCTATTGTTTCCCCTGTGGGGAGTAGAGAAAATGTGGAGATGGACATTTCCCAGGTGGAGGAAGATTTTCCCCAAATATTTGGTCTTCAGTCGGATCTTCAGGGAGAAGGAGAGGTGGTCTCTCCCTTACCTAAATCGCCAGTGCCCGGGTGGGATGAGATGGAGGACCCACAGGAGGATGGGAGAGGTGAACAAG
The DNA here is from genome assembly GCF_905171765.1 of Bufo bufo. Taxonomy (NCBI): domain Eukaryota; kingdom Metazoa; phylum Chordata; class Amphibia; order Anura; family Bufonidae; genus Bufo; species Bufo bufo. Next base: position 91,049 of record NW_024401171.1, read on the forward strand.
GAGATTTTGTATCCACCAGTGACTTCATAACACCCACTACGAGATCAGCGGAGGAATCGCTGAGCTCAGTTGTAAAGAAACCCCGCTTATTTCCGCCTCAGTACAGTGGAGTAGAACAGAGTCCGGTAAGGCAGGAGGCGTATCCTGCTGCTTGCATTCCGGACAACAGTGCTTTTTTGGACGAGTCAAAGGCCAGGGACTTTTGCTCAGGAGGTCAACCTCCCGACGGAATCGGATAAGGAAACAGTGGGGTACTGGTAACTATGTCCGAAATAAGATCTTGCAATGGGGGGAAAAGCTGAATTTCATGTCTTATCCTTGAATGTGAGGGTACTGAAATCAAGAGCTAGACGAACTGCAGTTTTTGATTATATTAAAAAACAAAATCCGGATATCGCATGTCTTCAAGAGTGCGGTATCTCAGAACCCGTCTGTGCTAATGAGTGGCCACATGGGAACTCAATTTGGTCAGGTTCTTGTATAAATAAGAATGATGGTGTGGGGATAGTTTTATGTCATAGAGATCTTGTTTTTGAAAGCTACACGGTGGTGGAGGTGGGGAGGTGCATTATGGCGATGATTAAGTACAAGGGGTGGCGGGTTAGGATTATTAACGTTTATTGTCCTACCGGGAAAAAAGAACGTCTAGAGTTACTAGACAAATTGAATTTTTTTCTGGTAGGTAGAGTGCCGACAATTTTATTGGGTGATTTCAATTGCACTATAGAAGGTGATAAGATGGATGTGACAGGGAATAGATTGCACAAAATTGTTTCAGATTTTTCTTTAACTGATTCTGCATTGATGTTAGGTAAACCCCCACCTGCTACCTTTAAAGCAGATAGGGGTGATTTTTTTTCTAGGATTGATTTTGTTTTTCTTTCCAAAAATTTATTTTGTAGGAAAATGTTATACCTTGATGTTATTTTTTCTGATCACATGTGCTTGTCTGTTTGGGTGGAAGGAGATGAGGAGATTACATATGGTAGAGGTGTGTGGAAACTGAATATGGGTTTGTTAGATGATGAGATGGTGATGAGAGTGTTTAAGTACCAGTATGAAAGATGGAAATTCAGAAAGGATGATTTTGTGAATGTTTTGTGTTGGTGGGATTGGATGAAATCAAGAATAAAACTTTTTTTCAAGAAATGGGGGTATAAGAGGGCGAGGAAGAGGAGGAATGAATACAATGAATTAAATAGGAGAGCTGAGTGGTTGTGGAAATTGAGTGCAATGGGTGTAGATGTGAAAGATTTGTTGGAAGTTGTTAAAAGGGAAAAGAAAGTGTTTATGGAGAGAAAGGGTAAAGAGATTATTTTTAGGGCGAAAGTTGATATGATTGAGAAGAATGAAAAATGTTCTAGGTTTTTTTTCAAAAAGGTGTGTGGTAAAAAGGAAGATATGTTGGAAGTGGTTGATAGCAAGGGAGAGTGTGTTAGGGGTAAAAGTGTGATTGGGGCAGTGGAAGAGTTCTATGGAAATTTGTATGGGTTGAAGTGGATTGATAAGGACCTTATGATGGAGGTAATGAATGTTTTGGATGAAAAATTAAATGTAGAAAGTCAGAGTTTGGTGTGTGAGGATATTTCTACAGAAGAAATAAAGAAGATTGTGTGGAGTTGTAAAAAAAATAAGACACCGGGTAAGGATGGTATTCCGATTGAGTTGTATGTGAGAGCATGGGACTGGATGGGAAATGATTTTTTGGAAGTATGTAGGTATATGTGGGAAAATGGTGTAATAGGGGAGTCGATGAAAGAAGGCGTGGTAGTTCTGATTTTTAAAAAGGGTGACAAAAATAAACTCGAGAATTGGAGACCAATAACTTTATTAAATGCTGATTATAAGGTATTTGGTAAATTGTTGGCTAATCGGATGCGTGGTGTGATTGATAAGGTTGTGAATGAAGATCAAGTTTGTGCTGTGCCTGGGAGAAGTATGAATGAAAATTTAGTTCTATTGAGAGATTTGATTGGAGATTGCATGAGTAGAAAACAGAAATGCATGTTACTAGCGATAGATTTTGAGAAAGCATTTGACAGAGTGGCACACTGTTTTATGTTTGCAGTTCTAGAGCGAATGGGTTTTCCAAAGAAGTTTGTGGACTGTGTGAAGAGTTTGTATAGTGGGGTGTCAAGTGAGTTTATGATAAATGGTTGGTTGAGTAAAAAGGTGAATGTATGGAGTGGTGTGAGACAAGGCTGCCCAATGTCTCCTGTGCTTTTCATTAGTGTGATTGAGGTATTAATGTGTTTAATAAGGAAGGATAAAGTTATGAGAGGTATGTTGATTCCGGGGAGTATGGGTAAATGTGTGAAAGTGTTAGGATACATGGATGATGTGGTGATTGTAAGTGATAATATGGCTGCTATTAGGAGAGGAAGGTTATGGTTGGATATGTTTTGTGGTGCGTCTGCCTTTAAAATTAACTGGAATAAATGTGTGTTTAAATGTTTTGGGGATAGGAGTATTTGTCTGGAAGATGTTAAGAATGAGAATAATGAGGTGAAGGTGTTAGGTATTTTGTTTAATGATGATTTGAAAGGGAATGAGAGTTGGGATGAATGTGGGAGAAAGATTGAGAGGAAATTAAATTTCTGGAGGTTAAGAGATCTTTCACTCACAGGGAAAGTATTGATTATAAAAGCTGTTATTTTGCCAATTATCCTTTTTGTAGCAGGAGTATACCCTGCATGTTCAAAAAAAGTTGCGAAAGTTGAGAAACTGGTGTTTACGTTTCTTTGGGGAGGACGTATGGAGAAGCTGAAAAGAGAGTATGTGTATAAAAGAAGTGTGAATGGTGGTTTGGATTTCCCTAAGTTTGAAATTTTTCTTGGTTTGAATTATATTAAAAGTTTTGTGGTGTTGGTGGAGAAACAGAATAAGAGTGCATATATGGTAAGATACATGGCTGGATGGATGATGTATGGGTTGAAGTGGTGTGAAAGAGATGCTAGAGTGCCTGTGTCGTTTAAATGTCCAGTGTGGTATGAAGTGGTTGAAAGGTTTATTAGGAAATTTGATTTATTGGCTGTGAGAATGGAAGTGTTTAAAGATAAGAAAAAGGTGATGGCTAAATTTAGAGAAAATGAGGTTGCATGTGATATTGTAGGGTTAAGGTCGGATGTTGCATCAGTAGTGTGGAAGAAATGTTCAATAGTAGGCATATCAAATAGACAGAAAGATATTGTGTGGATGGGGTTGCAAAACATATTGCCTGTGCGTGAAGTCCAGAAAAAAAGGGATTTAATTAGGTCAGAAGTTTGTCCAAGAGATGGGTGCGGGGGATGTGAGTCTGTAAGACATTTATTTTGGGATTGTGGGTATGCAAATGATGTATGGAAAAGAGTGGGAGGTTTAGTTAAAGAGTTGACGGGTGTTGCGTATATGGACTGGAAAGTGGCGATGTTTGGTATTGGTGCGCGTGGTAGGATGAATACAAGGATTTTGTGGTATATAATGGTATGTGTTATGGAGAGTCTGTGGGATGTGAGGAATTTATTAGTGTTCAAGAAAGAAGTAGTGCCTGAGTGTGACTGTGTTAAGTTAGTTCTGTCTAGACTTTATGTAATTCATTTATGGGATAGACAGTATGGTGGAGGTATAGATTCAGAGGGAGTATGGAAGTTTAAAAAATGGAGATCGTTGATCAAGTATTGAATTAAGTTATGATGTATTGTGTTTGTTGTCTTTTGATGATGTGTTTTTTTTTTCTTCTGTATATATGAATTTTGACTTTATTTGAAAATAAAAATAAAAAAAAAAAAAAAAAAAAAAAAATCTGTTCTTATCAGTTTAATATCTGATACGTCCCCTATCTGGGGACCATATATTAAATGGATTTTTCGAACAGGGAGATGGAAAAAGAGCTTGCTCTGTCCACTCCACGCATTGACCTGGTATTGCAGTACCTCCAGGACCGGTGCACCCCTTCTAATCCAGTATGAAAAAACAGAATGAAATTGAAATGGATTGCAAGCATCATCCTTCCAGCCAAGCAAGTGGAAAGTTGTGTGTGTCGTGCCTCCTTCAGCTTCTCCTCTGTCTGCCCAGTCAGTGCAGTGTTGCTTTTTGCATATAATACCTGCATCTAGTCTGTCAATCTCCTAATTGCATCAGCTGTCGGTTGTTTCCAGCACCAAGCAACCCATTCAGCCCCAGTGTCGTCACACACACCCTGGATCCAATTAAGACTGATGATTGGTTAATTGGCTTATCACCTGAATGAATTGTTTGGACCTCCCCTCCTCCACGTTTGATTTGGGCCTGTTGTGCACACCTCGGAGGGTTGCTGAGTCGTCTCTGGCAGGCAATTGACCCTTTTTTGTATCAAGTTGGCTGGATGTAACCATTTAGCTTTTGCAGTGCTTCAATAAATGAGTAAAGTTTGCCTGTGTCTCCCTCTTGTGGATCTTTTGAACTGGATTACTTAGTGGCTAAAAAGTAGCCCAGCACTTCCTATGCAGCTGGACCTACCTTGTCTGTTCAATGGACGGAACACTGCGCGTGTCACAAGAGCCTTGTCAGGTCAAGAGGTCAAAGAGGTCAAGTAAGGTCAGCTATTGGATGACATCACAAGGGCCCTGATGGAACACTCAACAATGGTGCCGTGACATCACAATCAACAATGGTTATCCTTTTTTTTTTTTTTTTTTTTTTCCTTTCACTCACTACTATTCCTATCATGCTTTCTGCTTGGCGTGCTTTGGCACCGCACCAGGAATTTCGTGCGAAGAAAAGGCGTGTCCAAAAGTCGCGTGTGGGCGGAGCTATGCAGATAGCAAACACGAAAAGAAGCATGCTGGTGTGACTTCTGTGCGTAGGACGCGCTGTGAACGTTTTCCCCCGGTTTGTGAGAGAAAGAAGCCTCCCGGACTGTGTATTGGGCTGGGGACAGTAGTCTATTGCCTTCATTAGTGCTCTGCATTGGGGACCATCGGCCTGTACTGCGAACCCTTTTCAGGTTATCGCTTCTCGGCCTTTTGGCTAAGATCAAGTGTAGTATCTGTTCTTATCAGTTTAATATCTGATACGTCCCCTATCTGGGGACCATATATTAAATGGATTTTTCGAACAGGGAGATGGAAAAAGAGCTTGCTCTGTCCACTCCACGCATTGACCTGGTATTGCAGTACCTCCAGGACCGGTGCACCCCTTCTAATCCAGTATGAAAAAACAGAATGAAATTGAAATGGATTGCAAGCATCATCCTTCCAGCCAAGCAAGTGGAAAGTTGTGTGTGTCGTGCCTCCTTCAGCTTCTCCTCTGTCTGCCCAGTCAGTGCAGTGTTGCTTTTTGCATATAATACCTGCATCTAGTCTGTCAATCTCCTAATTGCATCAGCTGTCGGTTGTTTCCAGCACCAAGCAACCCATTCAGCCCCAGTGTCGTCACACACACCCTGGATCCAATTAAGACTGATGATTGGTTAATTGGCTTATCACCTGAATGAATTGTTTGGACCTCCCCTCCTCCACGTTTGATTTGGGCCTGTTGTGCACACCTCGGAGGGTTGCTGAGTCGTCTCTGGCAGGCAATTGACCCTTTTTTGTATCAAGTTGGCTGGATGTAACCATTTAGCTTTTGCAGTGCTTCAATAAATGAGTAAAGTTTGCCTGTGTCTCCCTCTTGTGGATCTTTTGAACTGGATTACTTAGTGGCTAAAAAGTAGCCCAGCACTTCCTATGCAGCTGGACCTACCTTGTCTGTTCAATGGACGGAACACTGCGCGTGTCACAAGAGCCTTGTCAGGTCAAGAGGTCAAAGAGGTCAAGTAAGGTCAGCTATTGGATGACATCACAAGGGCCCTGATGGAACACTCAACAATGGTGCCGTGACATCACAATCAACAATGGTTATCCTTTTTTTTTTTTTTTTTTTTTCCTTTCACTCACTACTATTCCTATCATGCTTTCTGCTTGGCGTGCTTTGGCACCGCACCAGGAATTTCGTGCGAAGAAAAGGCGTGTCCAAAAGTCGCGTGTGGGCGGAGCTATGCAGATAGCAAACACGAAAAGAAGCATGCTGGTGTGACTTCTGTGCGTAGGACGCGCGTGAACGTTTTCCCCCGGTTTGTGAGAGAAAGAAGCCTCCCGGACTGTGTATTGGGCTGGGGACAGTAGTCTATTGCCTTCATTAGTGCTCTGCATTGGGGACCATCGGCCTGTACTGCGAACCCTTTTCAGGTTATCGCTTCTCGGCCTTTTGGCTAAGATCAAGTGTAGTATCTGTTCTTATCAGTTTAATATCTGATACGTCCCCTATCTGGGGACCATATATTAAATGGATTTTTCGAACAGGGAGATGGAAAAAGAGCTTGCTCTGTCCACTCCACGCATTGACCTGGTATTGCAGTACCTCCAGGACCGGTGCACCCCTTCTAATCCAGTATGAAAAAACAGAATGAAATTGAAATGGATTGCAAGCATCATCCTTCCAGCCAAGCAAGTGGAAAGTTGTGTGTGTCGTGCCTCCTTCAGCTTCTCCTCTGTCTGCCCAGTCAGTGCAGTGTTGCTTTTTGCATATAATACCTGCATCTAGTCTGTCAATCTCCTAATTGCATCAGCTGTCGGTTGTTTCCAGCACCAAGCAACCCATTCAGCCCCAGTGTCGTCACACACACCCTGGATCCAATTAAGACTGATGATTGGTTAATTGGCTTATCACCTGAATGAATTGTTTGGACCTCCCCTCCTCCACGTTTGATTTGGGCCTGTTGTGCACACCTCGGAGGGTTGCTGAGTCGTCTCTGGCAGGCAATTGACCCTTTTTTGTATCAAGTTGGCTGGATGTAACCATTTAGCTTTTGCAGTGCTTCAATAAATGAGTAAAGTTTGCCTGTGTCTCCCTCTTGTGGATCTTTTGAACTGGATTACTTAGTGGCTAAAAAGTAGCCCAGCACTTCCTATGCAGCTGGACCTACCTTGTCTGTTCAATGGACGGAACACTGCGCGTGTCACAAGAGCCTTGTCAGGTCAAGAGGTCAAAGAGGTCAAGTAAGGTCAGCTATTGGATGACATCACAAGGGCCCTGATGGAACACTCAACAATGGTGCCGTGACATCACAATCAACAATGGTTATCCTTTTTTTTTTTTTTTTTTTTTCCTTTCACTCACTACTATTCCTATCATGCTTTCTGCTTGGCGTGCTTTGGCACCGCACCAGGAATTTCGTGCGAAGAAAAGGCGTGTCCAAAAGTCGCGTGTGGGCGGAGCTATGCAGATAGCAAACACGAAAAGAAGCATGCTGGTGTGACTTCTGTGCGTAGGACGCGCGTGAACGTTTTCCCCGGTTTGTGAGAGAAAGAAGCCTCCCGGACTGTGTATTGGGCTGGGGACAGTAGTCTATTGCCTTCATTAGTGCTCTGCATTGGGGACCATCGGCCTGTACTGCGAACCCTTTTCAGGTTATCGCTTCTCGGCCTTTTGGCTAAGATCAAGTGTAGTATCTGTTCTTATCAGTTTAATATCTGATACGTCCCCTATCTGGGGACCATATATTAAATGGATTTTTCGAACAGGGAGATGGAAAAAGAGCTTGCTCTGTCCACTCCACGCATTGACCTGGTATTGCAGTACCTCCAGGACCGGTGCACCCCTTCTAATCCAGTATGAAAAAACAGAATGAAATTGAAATGGATTGCAAGCATCATCCTTCCAGCCAAGCAAGTGGAAAGTTGTGTGTGTCGTGCCTCCTTCAGCTTCTCCTCTGTCTGCCCAGTCAGTGCAGTGTTGCTTTTTGCATATAATACCTGCATCTAGTCTGTCAATCTCCTAATTGCATCAGCTGTCGGTTGTTTCCAGCACCAAGCAACCCATTCAGCCCCAGTGTCGTCACACACACCCTGGATCCAATTAAGACTGATGATTGGTTAATTGGCTTATCACCTGAATGAATTGTTTGGACCTCCCCTCCTCCACGTTTGATTTGGGCCTGTTGTGCACACCTCGGAGGGTTGCTGAGTCGTCTCTGGCAGGCAATTGACCCTTTTTTGTATCAAGTTGGCTGGATGTAACCATTTAGCTTTTGCAGTGCTTCAATAAATGAGTAAAGTTTGCCTGTGTCTCCCTCTTGTGGATCTTTTGAACTGGATTACTTAGTGGCTAAAAAGTAGCCCAGCACTTCCTATGCAGCTGGACCTACCTTGTCTGTTCAATGGACGGAACACTGCGCGTGTCACAAGAGCCTTGTCAGGTCAAGAGGTCAAAGAGGTCAAGTAAGGTCAGCTATTGGATGACATCACAAGGGCCCTGATGGAACACTCAACAATGGTGCCGTGACATCACAATCAACAATGGTTATCCTTTTTTTTTTTTTTTTTTTTTTCCTTTCACTCACTACTATTCCTATCATGCTTTCTGCTTGGCGTGCTTTGGCACCGCACCAGGAATTTCGTGCGAAGAAAAGGCGTGTCCAAAAGTCGCGTGTGGGCGGAGCTATGCAGATAGCAAACACGAAAAGAAGCATGCTGGTGTGACTTCTGTGCGTAGGACGCGCGTGAACGTTTTCCCCGGTTTGTGAGAGAAAGAAGCCTCCCGGACTGTGTATTGGGCTGGGGACAGTAGTCTATTGCCTTCATTAGTGCTCTGCATTGGGGACCATCGGCCTGTACTGCGAACCCTTTTCAGGTTATCGCTTCTCGGCCTTTTGGCTAAGATCAAGTGTAGTATCTGTTCTTATCAGTTTAATATCTGATACGTCCCCTATCTGGGGACCATATATTAAATGGATTTTTCGAACAGGGAGATGGAAAAAGAGCTTGCTCTGTCCACTCCACGCATTGACCTGGTATTGCAGTACCTCCAGGACCGGTGCACCCCTTCTAATCCAGTATGAAAAAACAGAATGAAATTGAAATGGATTGCAAGCATCATCCTTCCAGCCAAGCAAGTGGAAAGTTGTGTGTGTCGTGCCTCCTTCAGCTTCTCCTCTGTCTGCCCAGTCAGTGCAGTGTTGCTTTTTGCATATAATACCTGCATCTAGTCTGTCAATCTCCTAATTGCATCAGCTGTCGGTTGTTTCCAGCACCAAGCAACCCATTCAGCCCCAGTGTCGTCACACACACCCTGGATCCAATTAAGACTGATGATTGGTTAATTGGCTTATCACCTGAATGAATTGTTTGGACCTCCCCTCCTCCACGTTTGATTTGGGCCTGTTGTGCACACCTCGGAGGGTTGCTGAGTCGTCTCTGGCAGGCAATTGACCCTTTTTTGTATCAAGTTGGCTGGATGTAACCATTTAGCTTTTGCAGTGCTTCAATAAATGAGTAAAGTTTGCCTGTGTCTCCCTCTTGTGGATCTTTTGAACTGGATTACTTAGTGGCTAAAAAGTAGCCCAGCACTTCCTATGCAGCTGGACCTACCTTGTCTGTTCAATGGACGGAACACTGCGCGTGTCACAAGAGCCTTGTCAGGTCAAGAGGTCAAAGAGGTCAAGTAAGGTCAGCTATTGGATGACATCACAAGGGCCCTGATGGAACACTCAACAATGGTGCCGTGACATCACAATCAACAATGGTTATCCTTTTTTTTTTTTTTTTTTTTTCCTTTCACTCACTACTATTCCTATCATGCTTTCTGCTTGGCGTGCTTTGGCACCGCACCAGGAATTTCGTGCGAAGAAAAGGCGTGTCCAAAAGTCGCGTGTGGGCGGAGCTATGCAGATAGCAAACACGAAAAGAAGCATGCTGGTGTGACTTCTGTGCGTAGGACGCGCGTGAACGTTTTCCCCGGTTTGTGAGAGAAAGAAGCCTCCCGGACTGTGTATTGGGCTGGGGACAGTAGTCTATTGCCTTCATTAGTGCTCTGCATTGGGGACCATCGGCCTGTACTGCGAACCCTTTTCAGGTTATCGCTTCTCGGCCTTTTGGCTAAGATCAAGTGTAGTATCTGTTCTTATCAGTTTAATATCTGATACGTCCCCTATCTGGGGACCATATATTAAATGGATTTTTCGAACAGGGAGATGGAAAAAGAGCTTGCTCTGTCCACTCCACGCATTGACCTGGTATTGCAGTACCTCCAGGACCGGTGCACCCCTTCTAATCCAGTATGAAAAAACAGAATGAAATTGAAATGGATTGCAAGCATCATCCTTCCAGCCAAGCAAGTGGAAAGTTGTGTGTGTCGTGCCTCCTTCAGCTTCTCCTCTGTCTGCCCAGTCAGTGCAGTGTTGCTTTTTGCATATAATACCTGCATCTAGTCTGTCAATCTCCTAATTGCATCAGCTGTCGGTTGTTTCCAGCACCAAGCAACCCATTCAGCCCCAGTGTCGTCACACACACCCTGGATCCAATTAAGACTGATGATTGGTTAATTGGCTTATCACCTGAATGAATTGTTTGGACCTCCCCTCCTCCACGTTTGATTTGGGCCTGTTGTGCACACCTCGGAGGGTTGCTGAGTCGTCTCTGGCAGGCAATTGACCCTTTTTTGTATCAAGTTGGCTGGATGTAACCATTAGCTTTTGCAGTGCTTCAATAAATGAGTAAAGTTTGCCTGTGTCTCCCTCTTGTGGATCTTTTGAACTGGATTACTTAGTGGCTAAAAAGTAGCCCAGCACTTCCTATGCAGCTGGACCTACCTTGTCTGTTCAATGGACGGAACACTGCGCGTGTCACAAGAGCCTTGTCAGGTCAAGAGGTCAAAGAGGTCAAGTAAGGTCAGCTATTGGATGACATCACAAGGGCCCTGATGGAACACTCAACAATGGTGCCGTGACATCACAATCAAACAATGGTTATCCTTTTTTTTTTTTTTTTTTTTTCCTTTCACTCACTACTATTCCTATCATGCTTTCTGCTTGGCGTGCTTTGGCACCGCACCAGGAATTTCGTGCGAAGAAAAGGCGTGTCCAAAAGTCGCGTGTGGGCGGAGCTATGCAGATAGCAAACACGAAAAGAAGCATGCTGGTGTGACTTCTGTGCGTAGGACGCGCGTGAACGTTTTCCCCGGTTTGTGAGAGAAAGAAGCCTCCCGGACTGTGTATTGGGCTGGGGACAGTAGTCTATTGCCTTCATTAGTGCTCTGCATTGGGGACCATCGGCCTGTACTGCGAACCCTTTTCAGGTTATCGCTTCTCGGCCTTTTGGCTAAGATCAAGTGTAGTATCTGTTCTTATCAGTTTAATATCTGATACGTCCCCTATCTGGGGACCATATATTAAATGGATTTTTCGAACAGGGAGATGGAAAAAGAGCTTGCTCTGTCCACTCCACGCATTGACCTGGTATTGCAGTACCTCCAGGACCGGTGCACCCCTTCTAATCCAGTATGAAAAAACAGAATGAAATTGAAATGGATTGCAAGCATCATCCTTCCAGCCAAGCAAGTGGAAAGTTGTGTGTGTCGTGCCTCCTTCAGCTTCTCCTCTGTCTGCCCAGTCAGTGCAGTGTTGCTTTTTGCATATAATACCTGCATCTAGTCTGTCAATCTCCTAATTGCATCAGCTGTCGGTTGTTTCCAGCACCAAGCAACCCATTCAGCCCCAGTGTCGTCACACACACCCTGGATCCAATTAAGACTGATGATTGGTTAATTGGCTTATCACCTGAATGAATTGTTTGGACCTCCCCTCCTCCACGTTTGATTTGGGCCTGTTGTGCACACCTCGGAGGGTTGCTGAGTCGTCTCTGGCAGGCAATTGACCCTTTTTTGTATCAAGTTGGCTGGATGTAACCATTAGCTTTTGCAGTGCTTCAATAAATGAGTAAAGTTTGCCTGTGTCTCCCTCTTGTGGATCTTTTGAACTGGATTACTTAGTGGCTAAAAAGTAGCCCAGCACTTCCTATGCAGCTGGACCTACCTTGTCTGTTCAATGGACGGAACACTGCGCGTGTCACAAGAGCCTTGTCAGGTCAAGAGGTCAAAGAGGTCAAGTAAGGTCAGCTATTGGATGACATCACAAGGGCCCTGATGGAACACTCAACAATGGTGCCGTGACATCACAATCAACAATGGTTATCCTTTTTTTTTTTTTTTTTTTTTTCCTTTCACTCACTACTATTCCTATCATGCTTTCTGCTTGGCGTGCTTTGGCACCGCACCAGGAATTTCGTGCGAAGAAAAGGCGTGTCCAAAAGTCGCGTGTGGGCGGAGCTATGCAGATAGCAAACACGAAAAGAAGCATGCTGGTGTGACTTCTGTGCGTAGGACGCGCGTGAACGTTTTCCCCGGTTTGTGAGAGAAAGAAGCCTCCCGGACTGTGTATTGGGCTGGGGACAGTAGTCTATTGCCTTCATTAGTGCTCTGCATTGGGGACCATCGGCCTGTACTGCGAACCCTTTTCAGGTTATCGCTTCTCGGCCTTTTGGCTAAGATCAAGTGTAGTATCTGTTCTTATCAGTTTAATATCTGATACGTCCCCTATCTGGGGACCATATATTAAATGGATTTTTCGAACAGGGAGATGGAAAAAGAGCTTGCTCTGTCCACTCCACGCATTGACCTGGTATTGCAGTACCTCCAGGACCGGTGCACCCCTTCTAATCCAGTATGAAAAAACAGAATGAAATTGAAATGGATTGCAAGCATCATCCTTCCAGCCAAGCAAGTGGAAAGTTGTGTGTGTCGTGCCTCCTTCAGCTTCTCCTCTGTCTGCCCAGTCAGTGCAGTGTTGCTTTTTGCATATAATACCTGCATCTAGTCTGTCAATCTCCTAATTGCATCAGCTGTCGGTTGTTTCCAGCACCAAGCAACCCATTCAGCCCCAGTGTCGTCACACACACCCTGGATCCAATTAAGACTGATGATTGGTTAATTGGCTTATCACCTGAATGAATTGTTTGGACCTCCCCTCCTCCACGTTTGATTTGGGCCTGTTGTGCACACCTCGGAGGGTTGCTGAGTCGTCTCTGGCAGGCAATTGACCCTTTTTTGTATCAAGTTGGCTGGATGTAACCATTTAGCTTTTGCAGTGCTTCAATAAATGAGTAAAGTTTGCCTGTGTCTCCCTCTTGTGGATCTTTTGAACTGGATTACTTAGTGGCTAAAAAGTAGCCCAGCACTTCCTATGCAGCTGGACCTACCTTGTCTGTTCAATGGACGGAACACTGCGCGTGTCACAAGAGCCTTGTCAGGTCAAGAGGTCAAAGAGGTCAAGTAAGGTCAGCTATTGGATGACATCACAAGGGCCCTGATGGAACACTCAACAATGGTGCCGTGACATCACAATCAACAATGGTTATCCTTTTTTTTTTTTTTTTTTTTTCCTTTCACTCACTACTATTCCTATCATGCTTTCTGCTTGGCGTGCTTTGGCACCGCACCAGGAATTTCGTGCGAAGAAAAGGCGTGTCCAAAAGTCGCGTGTGGGCGGAGCTATGCAGATAGCAAACACGAAAAGAAGCATGCTGGTGTGACTTCTGTGCGTAGGACGCGCGTGAACGTTTTCCCCGGTTTGTGAGAGAAAGAAGCCTCCCGGACTGTGTATTGGGCTGGGGACAGTAGTCTATTGCCTTCATTAGTGCTCTGCATTGGGGACCATCGGCCTGTACTGCGAACCCTTTTCAGGTTATCGCTTCTCGGCCTTTTGGCTAAGATCAAGTGTAGTATCTGTTCTTATCAGTTTAATATCTGATACGTCCCCTATCTGGGGACCATATATTAAATGGATTTTTCGAACAGGGAGATGGAAAAAGAGCTTGCTCTGTCCACTCCACGCATTGACCTGGTATTGCAGTACCTCCAGGACCGGTGCACCCCTTCTAATCCAGTATGAAAAAACAGAATGAAATTGAAATGGATTGCAAGCATCATCCTTCCAGCCAAGCAAGTGGAAAGTTGTGTGTGTCGTGCCTCCTTCAGCTTCTCCTCTGTCTGCCCAGTCAGTGCAGTGTTGCTTTTTGCATATAATACCTGCATCTAGTCTGTCAATCTCCTAATTGCATCAGCTGTCGGTTGTTTCCAGCACCAAGCAACCCATTCAGCCCCAGTGTCGTCACACACACCCTGGATCCAATTAAGACTGATGATTGGTTAATTGGCTTATCACCTGAATGAATTGTTTGGACCTCCCCTCCTCCACGTTTGATTTGGGCCTGTTGTGCACACCTCGGAGGGTTGCTGAGTCGTCTCTGGCAGGCAATTGACCCTTTTTTGTATCAAGTTGGCTGGATGTAACCATTTAGCTTTTGCAGTGCTTCAATAAATGAGTAAAGTTTGCCTGTGTCTCCCTCTTGTGGATCTTTTGAACTGGATTACTTAGTGGCTAAAAAGTAGCCCAGCACTTCCTATGCAGCTGGACCTACCTTGTCTGTTCAATGGACGGAACACTGCGCGTGTCACAAGAGCCTTGTCAGGTCAAGAGGTCAAAGAGGTCAAGTAAGGTCAGCTATTGGATGACATCACAAGGGCCCTGATGGAACACTCAACAATGGTGCCGTGACATCACAATCAACAATGGTTATCCTTTTTTTTTTTTTTTTTTTTTTCCTTTCACTCACTACTATTCCTATCATGCTTTCTGCTTGGCGTGCTTTGGCACCGCACCAGGAATTTCGTGCGAAGAAAAGGCGTGTCCAAAAGTCGCGTGTGGGCGGAGCTATGCAGATAGCAAACACGAAAAGAAGCATGCTGGTGTGACTTCTGTGCGTAGGACGCGCGTGAACGTTTTCCCCGGTTTGTGAGAGAAAGAAGCCTCCCGGACTGTGTATTGGGCTGGGGACAGTAGTCTATTGCCTTCATTAGTGCTCTGCATTGGGGACCATCGGCCTGTACTGCGAACCCTTTTCAGGTTATCGCTTCTCGGCCTTTTGGCTAAGATCAAGTGTAGTATCTGTTCTTATCAGTTTAATATCTGATACGTCCCCTATCTGGGGACCATATATTAAATGGATTTTTCGAACAGGGAGATGGAAAAAGAGCTTGCTCTGTCCACTCCACGCATTGACCTGGTATTGCAGTACCTCCAGGACCGGTGCACCCCTTCTAATCCAGTATGAAAAAACAGAATGAAATTGAAATGGATTGCAAGCATCATCCTTCCAGCCAAGCAAGTGGAAAGTTGTGTGTGTCGTGCCTCCTTCAGCTTCTCCTCTGTCTGCCCAGTCAGTGCAGTGTTGCTTTTTGCATATAATACCTGCATCTAGTCTGTCAATCTCCTAATTGCATCAGCTGTCGGTTGTTTCCAGCACCAAGCAACCCATTCAGCCCCAGTGTCGTCACACACACCCTGGATCCAATTAAGACTGATGATTGGTTAATTGGCTTATCACCTGAATGAATTGTTTGGACCTCCCCTCCTCCACGTTTGATTTGGGCCTGTTGTGCACACCTCGGAGGGTTGCTGAGTCGTCTCTGGCAGGCAATTGACCCTTTTTTGTATCAAGTTGGCTGGATGTAACCATTTAGCTTTTGCAGTGCTTCAATAAATGAGTAAAGTTTGCCTGTGTCTCCCTCTTGTGGATCTTTTGAACTGGATTACTTAGTGGCTAAAAAGTAGCCCAGCACTTCCTATGCAGCTGGACCTACCTTGTCTGTTCAATGGACGGAACACTGCGCGTGTCACAAGAGCCTTGTCAGGTCAAGAGGTCAAAGAGGTCAAGTAAGGTCAGCTATTGGATGACATCACAAGGGCCCTGATGGAACACTCAACAATGGTGCCGTGACATCACAATCAACAATGGTTATCCTTTTTTTTTTTTTTTTTTTTTCCTTTCACTCACTACTATTCCTATCATGCTTTCTGCTTGGCGTGCTTTGGCACCGCACCAGGAATTTCGTGCGAAGAAAAGGCGTGTCCAAAAGTCGCGTGTGGGCGGAGCTATGCAGATAGCAAACACGAAAAGAAGCATGCTGGTGTGACTTCTGTGCGTAGGACGCGCGTGAACGTTTTCCCCGGTTTGTGAGAGAAAGAAGCCTCCCGGACTGTGTATTGGGCTGGGGACAGTAGTCTATTGCCTTCATTAGTGCTCTGCATTGGGGACCATCGGCCTGTACTGCGAACCCTTTTCAGGTTATCGCTTCTCGGCCTTTTGGCTAAGATCAAGTGTAGTATCTGTTCTTATCAGTTTAATATCTGATACGTCCCCTATCTGGGGACCATATATTAAATGGATTTTTCGAACAGGGAGATGGAAAAAGAGCTTGCTCTGTCCACTCCACGCATTGACCTGGTATTGCAGTACCTCCAGGACCGGTGCACCCCTTCTAATCCAGTATGAAAAAACAGAATGAAATTGAAATGGATTGCAAGCATCATCCTTCCAGCCAAGCAAGTGGAAAGTTGTGTGTGTCGTGCCTCCTTCAGCTTCTCCTCTGTCTGCCCAGTCAGTGCAGTGTTGCTTTTTGCATATAATACCTGCATCTAGTCTGTCAATCTCCTAATTGCATCAGCTGTCGGTTGTTTCCAGCACCAAGCAACCCATTCAGCCCCAGTGTCGTCACACACACCCTGGATCCAATTAAGACTGATGATTGGTTAATTGGCTTATCACCTGAATGAATTGTTTGGACCTCCCCTCCTCCACGTTTGATTTGGGCCTGTTGTGCACACCTCGGAGGGTTGCTGAGTCGTCTCTGGCAGGCAATTGACCCTTTTTTGTATCAAGTTGGCTGGATGTAACCATTTAGCTTTTGCAGTGCTTCA